>NC_063261.1:19611995-19912902 GCF_019578655.1 Ricinus communis | reverse complement strand
GATTATCTTATAGTATTGCATATAAGAAAGGGGTTGATAATAAGGTGGCAGATGCTTTATCCAGAAGAGATCATGATTCAGCTGAAGCTACTGGATCCTTCATGGCTCTTTCTTCAGTGATTCCTTCTTGGTTCACAGATGTGTCTGCTAGTTATAGTTCTGATTCAAAGGCCCAATTATTAATCCAGTCCTTAAGTTTGGATGCTAGTGCTATTCCTTTTTTTCATATGATTAGGGTTTTTAAAGCACAAAGGAAGAATCTATATTGGTTTTACAGGAACTCTACGATCCCATTGCTGTCTGTGGTGCATAGATCTGCTGTGGGTGGATATTTTGGAATTCTTGGATCTTATCAGCGTTTAAAACATAACTTTTACTGGCTTGGCATGAAGAAAGAGCTTACTGCTTATATTGCTCAATGTGATACCTGTCAAAGGTGCAAATCTGAAACGGTGCCTTATCCAGGATTACTACAACCCTTGCCTATTCCTTCTCAAGCATGGACTCATATTTCCATGGATTTTATTGAGCAACTTGCCTAATCAACTCAAAAGGATACAATTCTTGTAGTGATTGATAGATTCACTAAGTTTGGCCATTTTATTCCTCTGGCTCACCCATTTGATGCTGTTAAGATTGCAGAATTGTTCATCTCTAATATTTTCAAAATTACATGGTCTTCCTTCAGTGATAGTTTCTGATAGAGACAAGATCTTTACTAATATTTTTTGGAAGGAACTCTTCAAATGCTTGGGCACCGATCTCAATTGGAGTACTGCTTATCACCCCCAAACAGATGGTCAGACAGAACGTCTCAACAGATGCCTCGAAAATTATTTGAGGTGTATGACGTCTCATAAGCCTGCTCATTGGGTGCACTAGCTGCCAATGGCTAAATGGTGGTATAATACCTCATTTCACTCCAGTTTACAAATGTCTCCTTTTTAGGCCCTATATGGTTATCACCCACCATTATTTCCTGATGTACTTCCTACGGAGGTGGCTAATGCAGCGGTGGATCAATTTTTAACTGAGAAACATCATATGAATCAGCTCTTGAAGGAGCAGCTTCAGATTGCTCAGAATAGAATGAAACAGAATGCTGGCATGCACAGAATTGATAGATCATTTGAAGTGGGTGATTGGGTCTATCTTAAGCTGCAGCCTTATCGACAAAGTTCTTTAACTCTCAGGAAGTCTCTCAAACTGTCAACTAAATACTTGGGTCCATTTCAGATCAGTGATAAAGTAGGTGTCGTATCTTACAAATTAGACTTGCCAGCTATCTCTTGTATTCACCCTGTGTTTCATGTGTCTCTTCTAAAGAAAAAGGTGGGTGAGAAAATTGACATCAATCCTCAACTGCCTTCAATTAGTCCTCATGGTCAATTCAAGGTTCAACCGCTGCTATCATGGGTACACGAACCATCAAAAGAGCTAAGTTACTAGTGTCTCAAGTTCTCATTCATTGGCTTAATATGACTCCTACTGATAATACTTGGGAGGATACTTCAGTCATTCGTACCCAATTTTCTGGCTTCCTTGAGGACAAGGAAAACTTTAAAGGGGGAGGTATTGTCATGCCTTCTCAAGAGTAGCTGAGAGTTTCTGAGGCAAGAAGAAGTTTGGATTTGTAACTGCTCTGCTGTGCTGTCAAGTTTGTTGCAAATTAGTTTTATTAGCTGTCAATTCTATTATAGTTGTTTTGGGTGTAATCCTTGTGTGATGAAAGCAAATGAAAAGAATATATAAATCTGTAAAAGAATCAGTATGGATCATAAAAAAGATTTATAATACAAATTAGTTTGCTCGTTGCAAACTATTTTCTCTCTAATTTCTCTATTCTTCTACCTATGTTCTTCTTCTTCTTCTTCTATTCTGGTAATTGCTACTCGTTCTTCTGTTTTTCAACTCTCTGTATTCTTCTATTTCTTCCACTAATTGATTGTTCTTCACCATTGAAGATATGTTGTGATTTAACATCTAAAATCATAACAGCTGATTTAAGAAAATTATTTATAAAAATGTTAACAATTTAAATAAAGATTTTATTCAAAATAAAATATTAATTCTTTATTCTTCCTATTATTTTAACACTTATTTTTCATTAAAAAACTGAAATGTAAATCTAGTGTTAATTTAGAATTTTTGCATGCACGGCTTTAGTTATCAACTTATCATTAGTTTCTACAGTTCTTTCCCATTCAAAAACTTCAGCATTTACTAGAGTTTGATGTGACGAAACCTGTGAATCTAATGGTTTCTTTCCAAAAACCTCGAGATAATCAGCATTAGTGTTCGACAAGCATGATACTCTTCCATCCTCTGCAAATGCGCTCATCTCAAGTTTAGTATCCTTCCAATGTTTGTCAAATCACCATCTCCAGAACGAGCTTTCGAATACAGATATGCGACATCAGTGCCATAACCATGCATGAAATCCAGACATTTGGAGGGACCGCAAAGTACTAGAATACATAGTGCGGAAACAGCTGAGGAAAGCACTGTCCGATTCAAACTAATTATCTGCTGGAGGTAAAATATTGTTGCAGCTAATACCTCTTCACACTCAAATTCACAGTTTTTGCTTCCTCTGCATCTTTTTGCTACATATTCCAGAAAGGAGCGCCAAGTTTCTGGGCTTGATCTTCCTGAAAGTTTGGTATTTATGTCATATAGCTTCCAAGAAAATAAAATAACTGTTCTGTTGTTGCACATATGTTGGGGTTGATAGGAAGGACTTCCCTAAATTGACTTCTTCTATGTTCTTCAAATACTTCTTTATTATAGTAGTTGTAATGATACTAGAAGATGTATCCCACTCCAGAGCTCCCCTCTTTTCTTATTCTCAAAAATCAGCAGTCCCCCACTGGTAATCCATTTTAGCAATATCTTCAGAAACTGAATTATCACAAATATGATCAGGTTTCCATTGAATGAGTGTTCTAAGTAATTTCATAATTTCCAACTGCTTCAAATGAGTGTCGGTTCTTTGAAGATCATTATTGTTGTTAGGAAGAGGGCTAACTAGTGATCTCAGAATGCTGGGTATAGGTCTAAAAAAAGCACCAGTGTGAGAACCATGCAATTCTGTGACAGAGTGAATGGTAGATGCAAGCTGAGAGTGGGCAAGCAGCAACTGAAGATCCATAACAGATGAAAATCCCCCCCTGTGACAGTAATGTTAGGATACTATCAAGAATATTCAAAGTTGTTGGATCATCAAACCTGTAAAGAAGAGATGATCCTAACAATTGTTCAAGAAAGGGCATGCAATTGGATAAGATCATCATGCATCTCTCTGGTTAATTCAAGAATAGTGTTCAAAATACTATAATTATTATCAGTAGAATTAAACAAATACAGAAACTCAACCAACCATTAATGTAAATTTTTTTTTCTTACAGAAATTAAAATAATTTTAATTTTCCTGAAACTGAAAAATAATATAAAAAAATAATTTATTTCCAAATATTACAAACAAATAGAAAAGCTAAAAGAAAACATTCACTGGTCTGATTTCGAGTTTTGACACAAGTTTTAATTGATTACAGGAAAAAACAAACAAACAAAAAGCTTAGCAAAAGAAACTCCAATCAGCCATAACATCAAGGAACAATTCTGTGAGCTTTCATTTTGTCAATCCAAAAGGCAAAAGATGTATGTGAGTTTCTGAATCCCACAAATCCATGTTCCTTGCTCTTGTTCATAGTGCCCAAAGCAGTTCCCCCTTGGCATAAAGACAGGACATCAGCGAACCAAAATGCCGCCACTTCCTCCAGTTTAGTAGGCAACAACTCTTTCTCCCTCACAATCTCATCCCAAACTGGCCCCATGTCTTTCATCATCTCAACTAAGCTCACTCTCTCTTCCTCAACCCCATAACTCTCAATCTCAAATTGCTCAGCCAGTTCCTTCCACAAATGCTTCTTCCACTTGAACACATCCCCATTATTGCAGTTGAAAGCTTCGTTCTTTGCATGAGGATCCATTGCTGCCCATATTTGATGCTCTGCAATCAAATCTGCATCAGATGCATCTCAGTAACCATCCCCCGCATCTCGATTTCCTGGAAAGATTAATGGCAGCCCTTGATGCTTATATATAGCTGCATAAACACATAAAGTTCTCACCATATTCATCAAACTACAAGGTGAGAACCCAAAAATCACCCCAGGCCTATGTATTGACCATGTCAATCCTTCTTTCTTTTGAACTTCCTCAAACAGAACATCTTCAAGTGTATAATAAAAGTTGATTGCATTAAGCCTTGGAAGATCCTCATGCCATGGTAATTCAAGAGAAGAAATTTTCCCAAAACACTCAAAAGGACCCATATAATGTTTTATTCATGTCTGCAAACAAACGTGTTGCAAATTTTCTGCATTTGGGATTTAGTGCTCTGAGAACATTTCACAGCATAGTTCCATTCACTATGCGATTCTCAGCTTTTGTTGGTTTGCTAGCCCAAGCTACAAAAAAGATTTGCGTTATATCTTTTACAGCAGAAAGCTTTTCAAGGATTTGTTCTTCATTTGAGATATCAGAGTGTATGTATTCCATGAGATGATCAGCCTGCAAAATTGGCGCGGGCAACTCCATACACCATGACTTTTAACTAAAATCGTTATCTAGCTTAAAGTAAGTGTCCCACCATGACTCGTTAAATAAGTGACAGCAGACCAGCCATCGAGTCCAACAAGTCCATAAATGCATGTAATACTCATTAAATAAGCGACAGCAGACGAGCCATCAAGTCCAACCAGTCCATAACTGCATGTAATGCTCATTAAATAAGTGCCAGCAGACGAGCCAGCAAGTCCAATCAGTCCATAACTGCACGTAATACTCGTTAAATAAGTGACAGCAGACGAGCCATCAAGTCCAGCCAGTCCATAACTGCATTTAATACCATATGGGATATCCAGTAACAAGTCAAAGGCTGGAATAATTGTCTTTTTAAGTACAGTTTACAATTTGATGTGATCAACAGGATTTGCCAAAAGTAGTGGCATGCCAAGCATCTATAAATTCACGATACATGTTATCTCCGAGTATACGGAGCCTGAGGATATGATGCAAATTCTTGTAGTTGTATTTCTAGTTGCATCTTACGTGCTGTGTAAGAAAACAGAATGATATATCCCAACTAGTTTCAAGATCTCTGCCGGAACTGCTTCCCTGAGAGGTGAGGCTTACTATAATCATCAGACAAACAGCTGCCAATTTGAGCGGTCCTCATGATCATTCAACCTCCCATGTTTCCTTGACCACTTGGTTCATCCCATAAATGACCTGAAGAGAATTTTACATTTGATCAGATTCTACTGATAGAAAAATTGTTTCCAGCATTACAGAATTCTTATTTGCTTGCCAAACTAACAGCAAAGCTCAGGCAGCAGTAACATATGCACAGCAAGTTCACAAGGACATTCACAAAAATTGAAAGTGAAAATTGAAGACCCCTAATTTGCAATAACATGCATCTCAGAATATCAACACTTGAAAAGCAACAATAACTTAATATCTTCAGCAAAAATGCATTCATAATTGCTAGTTTGCTGAAAGAGAAACTGGAACTTTTGGAACCGCAGAAAGCTATAGAGAGACTAAAGTTGGTTCCGCCTGATTCTTATACATATGCAGTGGCAGGAGCTAGGGTCTTTCACAAACGGAAGCATCCATAAATGCATTTTCATGAATGTTGAGAGCATGTAGTTAATAACAATCATGAGTTGTTATGTTGCGGAAAAAAAATTTCTCAAGGTACATAGTACGTCAAGTTACTGGGGAACCAACAAGCTTTAATTCTTATCATATTTATTTGCAGTATAGAAAATTGTACATACCTCTGTATAAGCAACTCGCTTTGCCTCATTCTCTTTGTTTCTCATATGGATCCATGAAAAGCAATTATGCTAGTATATGTATAACTCTCTCAATGTCCAGCCTCATTGAAGCATAACGAATCATATATGCATCAGGTTCATCTTCTTGCCCATAAAACTATATGATGTGCCCAAAATGGGTTAAAGGACAGAGATGTCACCGCAAAGGGAGAAAAATCATGCCAGCAAAACTGTCATTTCATTTCAAGGAGGGATCATTTAGGACCATTTCTTGGCTATTCGTTCAGATAACCTCAACTCTTCTTCCTTAGTAACATGTGGATCAAGCTGGTTAAGGCTGCTAACGAACATGATTGCATCAGCCCGACGACTATGCTTACAGTACCCATCTACAATCGAGTTGTATGTGTTCTGGTTTCGCTTACAGCCATGCTTGATCATGTACCGAACAACACCAATGGCATCTTCAAACAGCGAATCAGCTGCATAACTTGCAACAAACGTGTTATATGTAATAACATCTGGAACAAGCCCATAAGTCTTCATGTATGAGAATATCCGTGAAGCATCCTTCATCCGACCATTTCGACAATATGCAAAAATAACAGTATTATATGAGATTAGATCAGGCTTTAATCCTTTGGCAAGAATTTCCTTCAAAACTTCTTCTGATCTCTCAAAATTTTCTGAGCGACTGTGCATATACATCAGACTATTGTAAGTTGCCAGGCTCGGGCTGAACCCACTCTCATTCATGAAGTTCAGGATCTCATTTGCTTTAGCAACCATCTGTCTCCTGCCATATATTGCAATCATGGCATTCAGAGTACTCAAGTCAGGTGAGCCTTTTTTCTTCAACTCCTCAAATGCATGTTCAGTTTCCATTAACAGGTCACATTTACTATTAACTAAAACAAGGGTCTTCAAGAGAACCGGAACAGGTTCAGTTAAGCCAGAGTATATCTCTTCTGCAAGAGTATGCATTCGCTCAATCTCCTTGCTGTTGGCATAGGCATGAAGCAAAGAACAGTATGTGAGCTCGTTAGGCTTGCACCTACCATCCTTCATTTCAGCAAATACTTTCTCTGATTGTTCCCAAAGTCCTCCTCGAGCCAATGCTGCTAAAACAGCATTATAGGAAGAAAGATCTGGAGTAACCCCAGCCTCTAACATTCTTTTATAGACAGCCATAGCTTGTTGAAAAGAACCACATCGGCTGTATGCGCTGATTAGTGTATTAAAAGTGTCCCTCTCGGGCACAAACCCAGCCCTCTTCATCTCTTTGAACACTCCAGACACTTCTGAGTCCATTCCATTTTGCCCAAAAACTGCCAAAAGTGTATTCCATGTGACAATATCCGGTGCACAATTGCAAATTTCAATCTCCTCAAAAACCTTCATCATTTCAGCAAACCTTCCCCTGTTACCATGCATCTTAATAAGGGCATTGAAAGTACAAATATTTGGTTTGCAGCCTGCAGCTCTCATTTCCCCAAAAATCCTCATGGCAGGCTCATCCATCCCAGCCTTCTCAAATCCTGATAAGAGGGTAGTATATGTAAAAACATCTGGTTTAATCCCTTTTTCGACCATTTGGTCTTTAAGCTCCATCGCTTCCCTCAACAGACCATCTCTGGCATAAGCTGATATCAATGAATTGTAAGTCACAATACTAGGAGAAAAACCACTAAACTCCATTTCCTTCAGAACTTCCATAGCCTCCTTAGGCCGCCTAGATTTCCCATAAACATCCAATAATGTGTTAAAGGTAACCTTATCCGGTGAAAAACCCGACAATTTCATCTCCTCAAAAACCTGGGCAGCTTCTTCATATAAAGATCCTCGTCGGCAGCAACTTATCAGTGTGTTGTAAGTATAATCATCTGGCGCAACCCCAGAACTCTTCATTCCATGGACAAGACCAGAAATCTTACTCCAAGGCATACCCATTTTTCCATACACATTCAAAATCACATTATAAGTTATCAAAGTTGGTTTGCAACCCTCTTCCTCCATCTTCTTAAACACCAAAACCGCATCCCTATATCTTCCATTACTAGCATAAGCAGTTATCAATGAGGTATAAGCATAAACATCAAGATCAAACCCATCTTTTCTTAAATTATTCAATATAGAAGATGCAGCTGAAACTTTTCCTTCTTTACCAAGCATAGTAATGATAACAGCCACAACGGAACAATTCAAAACAGACTCAAAATCCTCTCTTTCTCTAACCCAACTAAACACACTCATTGCCATGTCACATTTCTTGTAAAACCCTAAACCCTTAATAATACCCAACACATCCATAGACAAAGAATTCCAAGTCCCACTACTTAAACTCAATTCTTCCTTATGATAATACTCAAACAACTGACTCAATACCTTATCTAATTCACTACCTTCAAAACATGGATCAATTAAAGAATCAAGAACTTGCTGACCTAGAGTAGAAAGACGATGACTTGCCCAGGGTTTACCACGGTTCGGGTCACGGGCTTTACTAATTCTGGTTCTTGGTCTAATTGACACATTTGGGTTAATGAATTTTGGAGAATGAGGTTGTATTTTATGATGGTTAATGAGCATGTTTTGGATAAGAGGTGTAAAAGGCGGCGATGATGTATTTGATGATGAAATTGGTGAAGATGGCTGTTGGAGATTATGGGATTGGGTTGGGAATTGGGGTTTTGTAGGAAGTGGGTTTGAGATAAGAAGTGGTAAGGCTACCTTTTCCGCCATTGAAAGAGCTTAGAGATTGTAAAGATTGTGTCTTTCTGAGCTACGTTAGCTTATAGGAAGTTTTAGTAAACAAAAAGGTTTGATTTTTATTATTATTTGAGAAAGATCTTTTTCTTTCTGGTTGTAAAAGAAAGACACAGACTATATATTGAGAAGTGAAGTATGATTTCTGGTTTTTCCTTCTCTTTCGTTTTTCTCAATCTAATTAGCAAAGATATTTCATTAACAAGAGTTTGGAATCTTCTGTGCTAAAATGGTGGTTGCCCTTTTGCCATCTAATCTGTACACCATTGGAAACTCTTTTCTTTATTTTGTTTTATTTTATTTTTTGGTTGGATTAAGTAATTCTCCTTTAAAGACAAAAAATAAATAAATAATTGTATAATCAATTTGAAATTTCTAATGGTAAATTTTTCTTGTCGGTGATTATATACAATCCTTTATTCTCTCTAAAAAGCTTATTTACCATATCCATACCAGCAGCCAAAGCTTGGGTGGCCTTCTAGGGGTCCTTTAAAATTTACCTCCAAATTTACAAACCTTCACACATTCCAATAATCCCGATTACACTATTTTTGCTTAGCACGAACTTGAAAGAATGTTTTTACACTAATATGACTATTTACAAGGAATAACCTTTTCCAAATTCTTGTGGGATTAGCAGATTTACTTGATGTGAAAGAAATTTTATACTAATAATTTGAAATTTAGAGAGTTGGTGTTCAACTCAATGGATTATACATTGTCTTGGATCTCCATAATTGCATGCTAACTGCTTGAAAAGAAAAGACAGGAAAAAGCAGAGGAACCACATAATTTTAGGCTTTATCTTCATAAATTATGAGCTGAAATGAAAACGACATGTTAGCTAGTGAAACAAAAGAAGAAGAAAAAAATGAAAAGCAGAGGAACCACATAACTTAGGCTTAACCCTGGCATTTCACAGTTAACTTTAAATCTATTAGCAGAATCTCTTTGAGTCTGTCATTAGCAGAATGCAAATGGATGCATATAATATTGCCTCTATAAATTCCATTATCGACATGGTTATACACAACATAGACTCAGGAGATTCATTAATCAATTCAAGCTTCACTGAAGAGAAATGGATCAGCGAGATGAAAAGCAAACTCAACAAAGTTCATGGCCACGGAGGTGAGTCGGATAGTCTTTTTTGCATTTTTCAAGTGCCAAATCAGTTAGAGTCGTCAAGCCAGATGCATACATCCCTTAGAGAATAGCTTTAGGACCTTATCATCATTTCTTGCCTAAGCTTTACGAGATGCAGAAATCCAAGCTTCATCAAGTACAGGTTCTTCATCAGCAATTCAACTTCCCAGGATACCAACTTCTCTTTGACGAAATCAAGAGTAAGGCGAGTGCAATCCGAAGACATTACCGTGGGGGCTTGGAAATACATGATGATACCTTGTCATGAATTATGGTAATTGATGGTCTTTTCTTGCTGCAGTTAATTCATGGATTAGACTCATTAGAGAATGCAAATACATTGGAGTTTGCGGACTCATTAGGAAGAAAGGTTCCCAATGATGCAATCCTCAAAGATGTACTGATGATTGAGAATCAAATTCCCTTCTTAGTGTTGAAGCATCTATTAACCGAGGTTTCAATTGATGCATTCCTCAAAGATGTAGTAACGATTGAGGATCAAATTCCCTTTTTGTGATTCAACATAATGCGGAAGAGTATGATCAAATCGACTATTTCTTTTACATGAGCATCGAGCTTTGTGAAAGAATTTCTCCAGTAAAGTTGGAAGGGCATTATGAAAGAGGGTATTTTAGATCCGATTTTCATCTATTGGATCTTATCTACCATTTAATTCGGTTTGGAATTTCGATAGACTCACCTGTTGCATTTGCAGGTATGTCAAGTCGTAATATCTGGAGTGACCTGTGGAATATCATTAAGACTCTAAATGTTGGTGTCTTGTTTATCCCTGTGAAAATCATAGATTTAGTTATAAAAGTCTTTCAAATCCTTGGGGTTTCTATCTCTTTACAAGCAGTAGAAGAGAAGGGTTTGATTCCTACAGTATTGCAATTGTCCAGTAGGATGATTCATTCGGGTAGCCAAGTGCGAAGCGGATAACTGCTGAAAGCATCTAAGTAGTAAGCCCACCCCAAGATGAATGCTCTCGTATTCTGACTTCCCCAGAACCTTCGGTAGCACAGCAGGCCCTTGGAAAGTTTTAGTATATGTCTTCTCCACGATCTGAGGGAAATTAAAAGAAATTATCAAAGACTAAGTTCTGCAGCACCAGATTTGGCAACATCGTCTTTGTCAAGCAAGATGCCACTCTTCGCCTTGCAGTCCTTACGTTGAATGTTAATTCAGAGGTCATAATCAGGAACTTGATGCTATATGAAACTATTCTGGTTCCAGGGACTCCGGATTTTGCACTTTACAATGAACTGATGGCAGCCATGATTCATACTGTTGACGATGTGGAGCTGCTAAATAATAAGAAGATTTTGATGCATGATGGGGACAATGATGAGGTTGTAAAGCTCTTCAGTGGAATTAAAAGTTGCATTCCATCAGAAGGCGAGTCGGCTTTTGATTGTTCCATCAAAGACCTTAGCGAGTACTATGGTAATCAATGGAAGATAAGATCAAGAAAACTAATGGAGAAGTATGTGCAGTCTTCATGGAAAGTACTCACAGTTCTTGCCATTATCTTGCTTCTGCTGTTTATCGCTCTTCAGACTTTCTGCTCAATTTACAACTGCCACTGTACTTTAAGATAAGATTGACTAGCTTGAGCTCAGCTTCAAGCTTCTAGCTCTTATGCTTTATGACATGCTATCATAATTTTCAGTTAATCTGAATGTAGTTCTTGCCTTGCTGTTCTGATTAAGTTCAAGAATGGATGAATTTCATTTTTCAGTTAATGTTTTTTTCTTTATCTTTTACTTTTTCAGAAGATGATTCATTAGGTTTCCAGCAAACATATGTAATCTTCCCATTCTCGTGCTTTGTGTGTCAATTAGACATGGATTAAGAAAATGGCCAGAATAAAACTTGTATACATAATACAATTAAAAAGAAAAGATGTTTAACAGAGCATAAGTTGCACACCTAATAATATCCTCATTAAGAAAACCTACATATTGCATAAGAAAAATTCTTACAGCTGCACTCGAGCACTAAGAAAACATAAAACATACTAATTGCCGAAGGCAGCAGGCATAATTTTCACTATTGTTTTCACCAAAAAGATAGCCACCGCTCACAAAGGTCGATCCATGCATTCCAAATCTGTCCTACAATTTACTTGAGAAAGTGTGGACTAATCAAGCCTGCAACTTCAAGAAATCCAACACGGTCCCGACCACCAAATATCTTCTTAAGCTTCTCATCACAAATTATGATCTTCTTGTTCTCAGGGTCCTGAAATAGCAAGAAAACCACTCTTAGTTCAAGCATTTTAATAGCAATTATATTAGCAAGGCCAAAAAATATGCCTCCTACTCTAAAAACCATACTCATATTCTTCAGCAAACAATTCAGCCAAAGATTTAATCCTAACAAAGAAGGACTTTTGTTTTTTAAATTGTCCTACAACGGTTTTGCAAACAAAGGAACCAGTGTAAAGATGATAATTTATGCAAATGCATTAAGGCACAAACAAGATTTTATTCACTAGCATGCCATGGACCCTCAACTATGCGAGCTCTTGCCCATGCAATGCACAATGATACCTTGCAAACTTCACCATGACACTTTTTTTCCCTTCAGTTATCAGGTTTCATGCAAATGCAATAACCATCAAGCATAATTCCAGATGTAATCTAAAGTAAGAGAGATCATTCTCATACAAGTTAGAGAACTAAAACCACAGCAGTAAGGCATTTCCTAAAGCAATGACACATTATGTAAACTTCATACTCACCCTCATTCAAATACAGTGATGCAAGTTTACAATTAGTATAAGATACAAAGAAAGATAAAATGACCGTTTCAAACCATAAAAATCACCAATAATGTATTCATATAAAAGCAGCATATATAGCGACGCATCATCCAGATTAAGCAACTTTGAAAACAAAATCTCAAACGCATGTAGTAATTCATATAACTCATATCAGGCCACCATTAAATCCAACAGTGAAAACTCAATTCATAATAGGATAGACCAACACCTTCACTACAAAAGAAACATTTACTCAAACATGAAAAAGAAAAGGGTCCTTTTTCACATATGAGAACCTCAAAAGCACTAAAGGGGCATTTGTTTCTTCAACCACTTGACTCATTTTTTAAACATAAGAACACATTAGAAACTATTTTCCCAAATAGTATTAAACATAACGCTATTAACATGAAAACACTCACTTTATAACAAAATTCCACTATCCAAATGAAACCCATTAAAAAAATTTCCGAAAAAGAAGTAAAAATAGTGACAAAAACACAAACTTTTTAACATCTTGACACTATCCAAATGAACCCAGTAAAAAATTCCCCAAATATAACAAACGAAGTGACATTAACACAAAAAATACAGAATCAGCATAACGCTATACAGATGAGACCCATTAAATATTTCCCAAATATAACTAAAGACCGTACTCTTAATACAAAAGCAAAAACTTTATAACAAGATAACATTATCCAGATAAAACCCATTGAGAAAAGTTAGCCACGTTTACTCTTATCCAAACACTGAACCCAAATAAACAAAAAGCAAAACAAAACCCCAAATGACATAAACCCAAGAAAGTGATAATATGCAAATTTCATGATTAAAAGAGAGAGATTACCTGCAGATTGTTCTCTTTAATATGAGCCCAAATGCGCTTCAAAGCTTGGGTACGAGGAATCTCCGATGCACCAACAAGTTCCGCCATTTCCGGAGAGACACGGCGAGGCTTCATGATACCACGAGGGCGGCGCTGCTCCTGCTGCTGCGAAGAAACGGTAGCGCAGCAGGTCACCGTGCGGACCATGCGCAAGTTAGCAGAAGACGGAGGAGCGACAAGAAGCATTGAAGAAGACGGATAAGGCTTGAGAAACGACACCGTTTGAGGTGACAGAACAGAGGACAAAATCCCAGAAGTAATCGCCATTTTCAAATTTCTTTTTCACTCTCAGGGAGAAAAGAACAGGGTTTTGTATTATCCTTATAATTTTCCTATTTCTTTTTTTTTTTTTTGAGTGTTTTTGAGAGAATGGAAAGAGATAAAGGCTGCTCCTTTTTGGGTTCTGTGAATTGCCCGAGTTCAGCCGGCCTTAGTTCTCGAGTACTATTTGTAAAATGACCAAAATGTTCTAATAAGGACAGCAATTCGAGGTGATTTCATGTCAAAACGGTAAGGGTATTGAAGTAAATTCATGCTGTTGCGGGACAGACATCTTCCAGAGGTTTGGGCGGCATCTGAGGACATAAAATTAGCGAGTTATGGGTTGGGCTAAAGAGAAGAAGTGTAAGAACATAGGCTTCATTCAAAACATTGTTAGATTAGGTATTGTAAGAAAAGATACAATGCCTGGCATTACCAAATGGGCTAATAGGGCTTCTACATAATTTGGAGTACTATTATTGGAAAACAATCCATAATGGATGAAAGGAAGAACATTGTAATTTCTTGGTTGAATTGAATTGTTGAGGCATAATTTCCTTATTGTGCAAATATAAAAGTAAATAAATAAATAAATATTGTTTTGGATATAATCATTGTTTATGCAAGATCGAACCACTATGGGAAATTCTTATCTAGCTTAGTGCATGCACTATAAGAGAGTGACATGTATGTATGATTATTTTACATTTTAATATTGGATAATTGACAAATACTTTATCATTTAAAACTAATAAATATGTGTCAATTATCTATCAGTTTGTTATATAGGTGGGACATATACTAACCCTAGACAATAATTTTTCTTCTCGTTTATCCTCTCTAACAAAGAATATATGATTATCGATCATCAGTCCTCAGAAAACTTTGACTATAATTCTATGATCATTAAGCCATTTTTCCTATCAAAATTTATACTTTTCACGTATTAAATTAGTACCAAATAAGATTATGCCGAAAGAGCTTACTACTTAAACTTTCACTTTAATTATGGTTTATATTCTGTTAAACTTCTCAAGTAAGCATGGTTTTCACTGTGAAGCTTATACAAAATTTCTGAAAAGGTTAGTTAATTTTTTGTTAACATAGACTTTAGTATATTTCACATGCGATATGTTTGTACACACCAACATATATAAACTCAAACACATTTCATATTACAATTGAAATTTATAAGTAAGCAAAACTTATATTTCTCTTTTATTTGGCAAAATAATATGTAAACTTATATTTAAGATTAGAAAATATAAATTTTGGAGTTCAAATCTTCATTTTTACATTAAATGAGTTATCACATTTATAATTAATATGTAGTTCACAGGTTTAATTGTCTTTCATGAATAAAAAAATGAGTCAAATGAAGGCCAAAAAAGAGCCCAAGTGGGAAATACTTTTTTACAGCAGATAAGAAATTCAGAATCAGAATGTGGCAACCCCCTTCTCCCTGCATGATTAGTATAGTTATGACAGGGAACTTTTTGTTTTCTATCATATATAGACTTCAAAAATGCTTCTGCTTTGCATATTGAGAAAATCCCATGAAGTCAAATTTTAATATTATTATTATTATTAGTACTTTTTAAATTTTAAAAAGAAGGAGAGGAAAAAAGAAAAAAAAAATAAAGAGAGGAGGAATAGGAGGTCAATTTAACCTAAAGAAAAAGAAATAGTCCAACAAGAAGAGGCTAGCAAGTAAACATCATTGGATGTTTCAGAAAATGATGGTTAAACTAACTTGGCCCCTCCCCGCAATCCCTTTTACTCTACGCCTTGTTAAGAATCCAAAAACTTTGAGCTGTCCTCAAATTTTACTCTATACTTTCTAGTGGTAATTCTTCTTCATCCGTATGATTTACACCAATGTTATGTTATGTTATGGTGGTGGTGCCACCCTCACACACCATCTGCTAAATAAAGGAATCTTAGTACTTTTCACAATTTGGGTTTTAAAGAAATCTTGCATATGCATTTCTTTCATCTCCTTCTTCTTTTTTCCCATAAGTATGAGGTAATTTGTAATTGTCTTTATGTGCTCCTACACTTGTTCAGATTTTAAGCTCGGGCAAATTTGGATTAGACTGGTCAAAATATATTCTAAAAATTTCAATTTTCGTGTTTGATCTGATTCGCAGTCTGAAAAATTAATATTAATCATAATATATAAAAATATATTTTATATTTAAAAAGAAAAAATGGATTGAACTAGACCAAACACAAATTTGATTATGTCTATCTAAATTCGGCTCAAGTCGGACAAATTCGGAGGGATCTTGAGTCTATTAATAAATTTAAGAGTCTTTCATATAATTTCTATATTTACAAATAAATCTAATGACTTGCCTTTTAATATGTTGGATCTGCATTTTTTTTTTTATAACTTCTCATAAATGCTCACATACAAATCAAATCCTGAATAATAAGTAGATCAGGAAGAAAGACTTTGCCCTCAGATTTCTAATATTGCTACCTTGATTCTATCATGAGCAAACTGTAGGCAAACTCAAATTGATAGCCAAATCATATGCAGTTTTGCTTGGCCTTTCAGTTTCAATGGACTTAGTAAATTGGTTGAGAAGTCTATTAGAGATAACTGGACAGACTTTTGGAGGTTGGATTTAGGGTTTACCACGTGCCCTAAACAATGATGTTTCTGTAAACATCCATAGAAGTCAGTAATTTAAGTAGATTTCCATATAAGGGTCACTAATAGGAGTTTCAATTAGGGTTTATCAGCAATCTTTCTTTTTCAATTTTTAATGAAAGCAACTAATATTTATATCAAAAATGATTTAGCACCTACACTAATTAGTGAATGGTATCATCACCATATAACTAAGCTGTTATGTGGCAAAGAACTTCTTTGTCCCACTTTGCTTAATGCTTAGGGCTGTTGGTTTCACAATTCCTTACATTATGAAGGCAACATTGGATCAATTCTTTTAGTCCCATTTTTTGTTATACAAGACACCCTTATTTCATGTACAAAAGTTATCTCATTTTAGATGTGCAAGAGAAATAAAATAAAATAATTATTTTATAGTATAATTTATTGTGATAATTATTTTTTATATATTCTCTATATTTCACTATTTCAGCAAAAAAGAGATAAAAAGATTTTTTTCATTGTGCCTTATGTAGGAACTTATTTATCTATTCGACATCATTACCTATTACAGATTAAACTTAGATTTTGAGTACTATATTTAGTTTACTTTCTCAATCTAAAAAAAAGAAGTTATGCCAATCAACGGATCAGGAATTAGTTCTGCTAATATTTTTATTTGTGAGAATTGAATAGATTCTCAATTTAAATTTTTTTTACCACTTTTTATTCATATTAAATAGAATTTATCACTTTTTTATGAAAAATATAGAAACGACTATTTTTGTTGTGCAGTACATAATTCGTATATCTCTATTGAGAGTAAAAGAGTATATTATTCGCATCAAAGTAAATTCTTTTTATATTTTTATTAGGCATTGCCACGCTCTTTTAAATATGAAATTAATTTTGTTTTGGCTCCCAAAATAAATATGACTTTAAGATTTCAAATTCTAGCCCTTATTTAGAACGTGGCTGGCGAGTTTAACCACCAAACCAACAACATAAACATATTGATTGCAGTATGCAAAATTTAAAATATAATATCATGTAAGAATGTTTTTATTTTTCAGCGTTTAGAAAACTATGCAAAATATACATATATTAGATCACTATGGTGTTCTTTTGAGAAGTTTGGGGACTAAAAAGGAGAGGTTCAAAATGGGAGGAATTGGTTGTATGGATCAATAAAAGGGGGACCCTGTGATTAAGGTACTTCTACTATAGTGATGATAGATTCCACAAAAAGAACACCTAACAAAGGATTAATCCTTAAGCAAAGGCTAATCCTTTGATTTTCCTTTTACTAAATGAAATCAATTTGACTAAGACACGTCAACCTCTGTTTAATGAATAATCATCTCTCCCACCATCATGGCCTTGGACCCATGTTTTTTTCCTAACTTGCACAGCTATTGTGGCTGCAACTCATTTGCCAAGCTGTTCTGTTTTTTAAAAAATAAAAGAAAAAATTATTAGCAAACATTTTTTCTTTAAATTATTTATTTTGGATCCAAAGACAGTCATTCAATATGAAAATTAGAATAATTTTCAAATATTCGAACTAGGATTTTAATATAACTATTATTTTAATAAAATTTAATTATAAAAAATGGCATTACTTGAAGCGCGTTAAGTAAATTTTTATTTTTATAGTAAATATAAAGAGATTATTATTTTTTATTATATAATTCACGGCTAGTTAGCAATGAAGAACGATTTACTTATTATTTTTATTTTTAAAAATAAAAAAAGTCTCTAATAAGTATCTTTAATCGTAAATTAAAATATTAATAGAAATGTATCAACTTGGACTTTCAGTGACATGTATAATATCAAGTATGTACTGAATTTTCACAATTATTGGTAACAAATTATTGAAACTCGAAACCTCCTCTTTCTTTCAGCACTCAAATTATTCCACTGAGCCTCCCTATGTTGTCGAGCTTTTTATTTAGTTTCTGTGTGTGCTTGTTGAGTTTTCTGTTCATAGCAAAAGGTGGCGAAGATTGGCTTGGAGGGCAGCAATGATGGCTTGACAGGTTAAAGCATGGAGATAATTTGGAGCCGGTGGATCCAACATGACTACCAACTATAAAATTTTGGCTGATTATGGGAAAAACTTAGCGTACAAATTACATTATGCCAGTTGCCAAACGCCCCAATGCTATGCCAATGCTTTGCTTATATTATATTCTACAAGGACTAAGGTCCAAGTATACTTGAAGAATTTTGGGTCCACTAAATCATAATCCTGTCTTAATAATCATCATGCTTTTGTAGAATATGATCAAAATTGATGCATGTTTTTGTTAGCTCCATGAATTTTGTATCTTTGTAGCCAATACTAAGAATCTTTATTAATACAATGAAACAATGAAGTTTTGTTTTGGTTGAAGAGTCCAAATGAAATGTAAAACAATAAATAAATAAATAAAAACTCAACATTATGAAATATTGAGTACAAATAAGAATTTTTTTAAAAAAAAATACATCCAAAGATATTAAAATGTATTTTTTTTATGTTGTATTTAAAAATAATTTCATAAGAAATTTTTATATATAAAATGATTGGATTATGATTAACAAAAAATAATAAGAATATCTTTTTTCATCAATGTATATATAGCTAATTATACTTTTATGTTGGGAAGAATAATATAATAAGGAGTCTTCATAATCTTTTTGGTTTGCTTCAACTATATGACACACTAAGTTCTGAAATTAATGGCAAATAGTTCACCAAAGAATGACCATATTATGTTTTGTTCCATGCTAAATTAACAACTAATGATTATATGTACACAACAAGGCAATTTATGACATGTGTACCCAATTAAAATAGATACACTAAAGTGCCCATTGATATAAATGATGCAAACTTAGGTCATTTTTTTGTGCATTATTTGCAAACGACAACATGTGAAACATATAAAAGAACTCTAATTAATTTGTAGTAGAACACAAAAAGTAAGTAGTTAGTAAAGCCCAATCACAATATCAAACACACCCATCATGTTGTTACTCTTCTCTCATCCTTCATTAAATACATATGCTTAATGCTTTGCTTTACATTTACAAGAAATTAAATCTATGTTTATATATATCATAAGTTTCATTGGGTTTTGAGATTAAAAAATAAATAAAAGAAGCAAAAAAAAAAAAAACTAGTTGTGAAGCTCTCTCTATATATATCACAAATCAATTCAAAATGTTAACCAAAATTATAATATTATAGGAAGCATAATTAATTAATATAATGATAATGTTTGCTATAACCATACAAGTCAAAACTCAATGAATTAAATCTAACGACCTACATTAATAATTATCTATAATCATATAAACAACCCCACTTGATAACCACCACCATTTTCCTTTTACCCTATAGTTCTCTATGGTTTAAAAATAAAATTATAAAATACAAAATCATGTTTTTCTAAAGCATAGTCCGTTGGATCTTCCACGAATCAAAACACTATATTCTTGATCATCATTAACATTAATACGAACTTAGGTATCAACGTGGCATCCAGATCATATATCCAAATCACATGCAGTTATGGACCCCACACCAAAGATCAGACGCTGCAGATTTGTTCGGTAGGTTGTGGATCCCCCTCATTCATTTTCGAAAAACTGGAAAGAAAAATTACGAACCTTCCTTAAGCAGCTTAATCACTTTCAGCACACACAAGAGTCTCATTTCCCTATTTATTGTGTTCTCTTCAGGGTCTGGTTTCACTCACCTTACTACTCAAGAAACAAAGAAAGAAATAGAGAGACTAACCCTAAAGAAAACATGAGTTCTAATAGTAATATGATTCTTGTTTCTTTAATCTGCATTGCTATTGCCGGCGGTGTTGCTGGCCAATCTCCGTCGAGTCCACCAACGACAACTCCTGCTCCTCCTACACAAACACCACCACCAACTACTACTCCTCCTCCAGTTTCAGCTCCTCCTCCAGTCACTCAATCACCACCGCCAGCTACACCACCGCCAGCAACTCCACCTCCAGCTACACCACCGCCAGCAACTCCACCTCCAGCTACACCACCACCAGCAACTCCTCCTCCAGCCACTCCACCACCAGCAACTCCTCCTCCAGCCACCCCACCACCAGCAACCCCACCTCCAGCAACTCCCCCTCCAGCTACCCCACCACCAGCTACTCCTCCACCAGCTACCCCACCCCCAGCTTCTCCTCCTCCAGCTGTTCCACCACCGGCTCCTCTCGCCGCTCCACCAGCTCAAGTTCCAGCTCCAGCTCCAAGTAAAAAGAAAGTGAAATCTCCTGCTCCTTCTCCTTTAGCTTCGAGTCCACCTGCTCCTCCTTTGGGTGCTCCTGCTCCTAGTTTGGGTGCTACTTCTCCTGGACCGGCCGGCACCGATGTGGTACGTACTCTTCACGGTGTTCTTATAAATATCTCATTTCTTTCTACAGTACGACGTTATATGCTTACGATCTCTTACTTTCAATGTGCATGGCGCTTGATTTGTACGAGCTTCACTTTCATTTCAGTTTTGCATATATCATCAAACAGTTTAGGACAGCGGCCTAATGTAGACAAAATGTAGTGTTGTTTGCTAACTTACGCTTTTAATTATTAGTACATTCTGTCAGTCCCCGGTGTTCTTGGGCTGGCTTTGTTCTCGGTATTATAATATAGAATTATCTGGTGTGGACAGCACTACAGCACGAATCTAACTCTGATTCGTTAGATGAGATCAAGTCAGTGTTTGACCTCACCAGATCCATTTAGATTCAAACATGTTTTGATGCAATTCTGATAAAAAAGTAAACTCATGCTAAGCTTTTTTAACACTTCCTTTTTCTTATTCTTAATGGTTCACTCTTCAATGCTAACAAGGCTTTCACGTGATGGTAACAATTCCACTGTCAAAATTCAAGAGGAAATTACTTTATATAATACTATTTAAAAAAAAAAACAAAAATTATAAATAAAATATGTAAAAGTGTAAGAGAAAGACAGAACACGAGGCAAAGAATCCCAAGAAGTTAAGTTTCTGCATGAAGTAAATAAATAACCTGACATTTTGGTTATATATATATATATATATATATATATAGGTAGGCTGTGCTCGAGTCGAAATGGCTATTCAGTTATGAATGAGCTGAAAGCACTTCTGCGTGCAGTGAAGTTCAGAAAAAAAATGCTTCCTGATCTCTATTTTGTGGGTCTCCCATTTATGTGCTAGCATATTTTTACCTGAAATTTATACATTATACTAATTCTTTGGGTCCAAAAAACTAAAAGTTAGTTTTATCCTAAACCCAAAACTTTTCTGCTAATAATAATAATGATGCATGTAGGTGGGTTGGGTCCGATTACATAATACAGACCCTGTAACCCTAATGATAGTTGTTACCAACTTTTCGTTCAGAGTGGGGCTCTCCACTGCTTCGTAATCATGGTTGCTGATTTCATGTGTTTTCACCCATTAAAGATTGGACCAGATAAAACTCGAAGCTTAGCTCAAGCCACAATAATGAGTATTATAGTTATAGAAAGCGAATGAAATTTTCTCAAACATTAGTAAAATCTTATGAATAAATCATGGTCAAAACACATTATTTTTACTGGTTTAATCACTAAATCTGCAGATTGAGTCTGGATAATCATGTGTTAGTTGTTAACTTGTACCTAACTTTTATTGCAAAAACATTATTGTTGTTTGCAGAGTGGAGTAGAGAAGATGTTATCCGTGCAGAAGATGGCTGGAAGCCTGGTCCTTGGAATTGCTTTCTTCTGGTTGCTAAATTAGACATGTGTTTATGTGTCTCAATTTATCATTTCTTTTGTTAATTTTTGAGTTTATGCTGTTGGGTACTTTTTGGCTATTATATATATTATTATCATTATTATTAATGGCTGCCATTTTAGCCCCTTCTCAGTTTATGAGATCTTTTATTGGCTGTATTCAAATTTGAGACTTATTATATGTATACATTCGGTTGAATTCTTTGGGAGATTTTTGGGGATGCCTCTTGTATTGGTGGAGAGTGGGGGGATATATATATATATATAGAGAGAGAGAGAGAGAGAGAGAGTTGTTTTGCATCTGGGATTGTTTCTGTTAGCTACCTCTTTGATCTCATTTATTAAATTTCTTTTCATTAATTAGTCCTTTGTCTGTCTTGCTTTTTTATTATATATATATAAATAGATAATTCCTTTTACTACTAGATTTTGTTATTTAATTTTCTATACATGCATCAGAAGTTTATATATGAAAGATTGTGAAATGGCCTTATAAAAATAGAAGGCAAGAAGGCGAATTCAGAAAATTTAATCAGGAGGGTAAAATAACATAAAATTAATAGAAGACCAATAAAAGAATTAATAATGATCATGAAAAGATTTATAAAGATTTGTGGGTTTTAAAAGAATAGTTTTAAAAATCATTAGGAATAATTAATGAAACCTGTTATGAGATTCTTGAGAGAATGGAAAGGCTTAGACTTGGGATTTTAAGCAGAAGGAGTTTCGCTTGTTAAGCTGACATACAATGGAGCAAATATACCCCTTTTTTATCTTTCCTTTTTTGCTTTTAAATGCATTAAGGCCCAGATGTCTTATTCTTAAAGGGCTTGAAGATCCATATATGGCAGCACCCAAGTTCAAATCCACAACCACTGCTAAAAAATCCATTCCTGTTACACAATTGTTTGGAACTTTTCTAAGAAAGGAATAACTGTTGGCTACCCTCACTAGTAACTGTTGGCTGAGAGACATATATTTTGTATATTTTATATTTTAAAAATGGAAGAGTAGTACATGTTTTAAGTTTTATAGCTATATTATCATGTCACTCAACTAATTATATTCGGTGGCATACAATCGAATTAGCCAAGAAAAATTTAAATGTCTATACGGTAACGAATAAGAAAATGATACGTGAGCATTGAATTATTGATATATACCTATCATTTAATGCCAGTGACGTAAGAGTTTGGTTAAAAGAAAAGAAAAACACATACGAAAGTAGACTTTGATTATTTAATCCTTCATTCCTGCAATTCTTAGCAATTAGGAACTCAATTTTGAGACCCTTTGAACAGGTGAAGGGATGAGAATGATTGATCAAATATAGTTGTGTACGCCATAGGGGATCTTTTGACTTTTGACTTGTGACAGGCTAATTGATTTGGCTTCATTTTAAGCTAACTATGGCTCTATCGACATTCTCCGGAGGAGGAAAACTTGTATAGTCACATCCTACAAGAGTTTTATTACTAATAGCTCCTCTTTTTATTTCTTTCGACTAAAATAAAATAAAAAATTTATCTCTCGAGGATTCATTATCACCACCTGGTAAAAGGAGAGTTTGTAACCTCCAACCTGCGTAAAATTATCTCTAATAAACCCACTATAGCAATTAATGTTTTATTTGTATAAATTACACATATGATTTTGTAACATCAATATAAGCTGTGCAGAAGTTTGATTTTTTAGCATACACAAAAATCTTGCAATGGGGAAGGAATAGCAGCCCTGAGTTAATGAAATGGGCTAACCAAACTCATATAGCATTAATTGGGTCAAAGCCCAATAAAGTATAGGCTCAAGCCTGTTTAATTTGATTACCATTTTACTATTAAGTTCTAAAAGTTTTATTATTTACAATTGGATCCTACTATTTCTTAAATTAAAAACATAATCTGATGACATTGACAAAATTTTATCATTTTCTCTTAAAACATACACAAGCTACGTTAAGCAATCTATAGTCTCCAACAACCTTATTTAATCTTCTGTCTTGTGAAAGTTAATTCATGAAATCTCAAATGAGAAAAACATTAGAACTCTTTGCTTTTCCTTTTTTCTTTCTTTTGTAATTTTTAATCGGACCAACTAATGAACAAGGCCCATGCCAATGGCAGCAATTTCAGTTTGGTTTAACTTCACATGTGCAATGGAGCCCCTTTCAAAATTGTTAATAAATAAATAAAACTTTAGTAGTTGATTGTAAAATAGACCCAACTTTCATCACTGTTAATGTCATTATTCCTCAAAGGAAAGAAAGCAGAACAGTTAAATTTCTACAGTCAATGTAAAAAGGTTTAAGAACCAGAAAAAACAAGAAAACGTAAATATAAAAAGGTGGAATACAGGTGCGCCATTACGGCCGCCTGAACAGGGTGAAATAATCGAAGCCGGACAGCAGAGAACCGCCATGCTTATTCAAAGTGTGTGCACGTTCACATTGACAGTCACAAAACGTGCACAAATGCATACTTACAGACAGAAATGGAAGAGAGAGAGAGAGAGAGAGAGAGAGAGAGAGAGAGAGATGGAAATAAATAGAGAGAAACTTATTGGAGGCAGGAAGGAGATGCTAACTTCTAAACATGTTACGTGTAGCATGGATAGGGCAACAGCATGGTGTAGAGGAAGAGGGTACCATTAAATATTTATGCATAAATTCTTGAGTTCTGCTACTGCTACTGCTATCTATTCCTATCATTAAATGCACCATCGAATCTTCATAATATATATATATATATCACTGCCTTCAATCGCTTGAGAGAAGGTTCCTCTGCCGACACTCGAGTTCAATAATCCTAATACATTAAACTTTTTGAAGTGCTCAATATGTAAGTATACTCCTAAAATCCAGCTACATTAAGTGAGAATTATTTAGTACTACTATTAGGGCTTCTCAAAGTCAAAGTAATTATTTATTTATGTAATTTTCATTAAGTTCATGAAGAAGGTCTCATTTTCCCATATGCCCTACCATTAATCAACATGGTCTAGATTCTACCCATCAATTACCTTGAACTAAGCAAATCAACCCTATTTTCTAAATAAACTTATTCTAAGTTTAAGTTTGATCTAAATTTTAGATTTGGAACACACTTAAGTTTCTCTTCTTTTTTTTTATTCATTAGAGACTTAACGAGCACACGGCAAGAAATAGTCTTTTATTATTATTCATTATCAAAATAATGAATTTCCGAGAAGATTTGAATTTAAGAATTTCACTGTTCTTACGATGAAAACACTGACCGAATTACTCTTTAATAAGCAATTTTTATTATTTTATAATTTGGTCTTGAACGTAAGCCACTTCAATTTTAAGAATTTGAATTTGTAGATTTAAGTCAACTCAAGTATCTAACACACTCATCCTAGGAAGTGAGAAGGAAGATTAGCTCTTGCTTAAACTATATATATATATATATTATGCATCATTTCCCATAAACAAGAACAAGATATATAGTATTGTTGTAAATAGGTAAATTGCATCCTAATACTAAAAGTTTGACCGAGAAGACTAGCTAGCTAGAAGAGAAAGTTTTGATTTCCCAAATTGAATAAGCTCATTTACCCATATGCACACGCATGTTAAAAACTAGTGCACATTTCAAAATCTTGGATTACCTACCATACTTTTCTTTCCTATGTAAGATGAAGAAAATCAGTTATAAAACTACACTTCCATTATTAATCTAAAACATACCATCAGTCACTCCTAAATTGTAATTCTTTTATAAGATATATATATATATATGATAAGGAACGGTATCAAATTCAAGACCTCAACTTCTGATATTAAGTGTCTGACTACCTGATTAAAGTCTGGGTGATTATCTAAATTGTGCTCGCAGGCAAAATGTCAAGATCCATGAAATCATAAAGTTCAATTTCTTCGGTGATTACTTTAGTTAGCAAATAGATGCATATCCAGATTGACTAGTAGACAGTAGAATTAAGTTGTTGGCTGGTCTATATCAATGTGCTGATTAAGTACACATCAAGCATCGGAGCATGTGGATTGTGTGTCTCAAAGATTTATTGATATGAAAAAAAGAAAGGGACAATTCAGAGTGTAGCTTTGCAAGGGTAACTAATGGGATCGTACAAGAACAATAGGGTCAGATTTTTGTAAGTTTTTTTTTTCACCTCCATAAGAAATTTTTTATTATTTATGGGAGAACAAATGGTCATAAACTATATAATAAAAGTAATTATTATTTTACATTCGTTATAAAAATAAAAATTCATATAGTACGGAGGAGAGAATTCAAAGAGAAAATGCACTTGTCATTTTTAGTTAATCCAGAATATAGTGTCTTTTTCTTTAATAAACAAGATAATAAGAAATGCTTCCCAAGGTATAATTACTCTGAAAAGGCAAAGTCCGATGCCTAAAAATCAAGAATGTTTTATATTTGATTATATTCTAATTATGTCCAATTGCATATTTAATAGACCATATATAAAAAGTATATAATCGGATTTTGATTTAACTTTTAGTGTAGTTATGACAAGTTCAGATTAAATTTGAATTTTAAATATAGTGAATATTTTTTTTATTTTAAATTTTTATTTAATTACTCTATAACTTTATAATTTTTTTATTTAATTAATATTTTTATTTTATTCTAATATATTATTTTCTTACTTTAATTTTTATACCCCTTGATTTTTTTAATATTTATACATCAAACGAATATATCGAGCAGGTATCTATTTTGTTGCTGAAATTTATTCATATAAACATGTCTTTATTAGCGGGTACAATAGGAATTACTAGGTTAACTACCTATAAAATATATTTATTTATAGTATAAATTGTAATTAAAATTTCGACAGTTTCGAGTAATATGCAAATAGTAGTAATTGGATTTGGAGTAAATATAAATAGCAACAATTTTGATAATTATATTTTAATTAGTTTGAATCTAGAACTCCTTTATTAGATGAATACTCTTTCAAATCGGTAATGCATCAAAGGTAGCAGAATAGTAGGAGCAACAGCCAAGGAGGAGTAAGAACACAAGGCAAAATCCTAAGCCAATTTCTTAAAGGATCCTAATTTTGTTCTTTTTCTACTGTATTACTCACTTCTCTAACTTGATCTTCGAGTAGTTGTGTCAGTTTCTATACTAATGCACTCTCTCTTCTCTTTTACTGTTGTCTTTCAAGATGGAGCTAAGACAACTCTGGACCAAGAATTAGGAAATCTGTTTGCGTACTTTGTGTGAGCTTACTGTCATTCAATCAAACAAGCATATAAATGACCAAGTGCATAGCTTCATGAATATAAACCCTAGACTACATCTTCCCTGTAACTTTTTACTTTATATTCTTAGGATATAGGGTTCTTTTTTTTTTGTTTTGTTTTTTTTAGAAAACAATGTTATAGTAGCTAGGGTATCATTCTCAGTTGCCATTAGCAGCAAAAAAGACCTAGCAGCATTATTCTTTAAAGGTACAGAAGCACCAAATGGCCAAATTAATCATAGTGGTGGCCAAAAGCTGCTAAAATTGGGTGTAAATTAATGAAGGACAAAGTCTAGTGTTTTTGTAAGAGCATTTAGCTTCTAAGTTTACACACTGTTTTTTGAGACTTTAATGTCACAGCCCCTCAAAAGGGGTCCCCATATCATAAGTAGCACAAATTATTAAAATTGCTACCTACTTTGCATTCATTTGTGTGTGTCAACAAATAAAAAACCATATAGATTAATAATTCAGAGACCCTCCTTATAAATGGGGGATTTTGACCATTCATTATCATGATCATGAGGTGGAACCTTCTTTCTTAATAAAAAAAAAATGAAAAATTGTGTTGAGCACAAAGAAAAAAGGGGGGAAGAAAAGAAGAAGGAAGAGACAGTGTCTGCAAAAGAAAAGGGGAAAAGTAGAATAACTTACTATCAAGTGTCAAAAAATAGAAAATTACTAAAAGCTCCCTAACTTTTGACAGGATTTATATTTATATCCTATTGTTTGAAGATTGTATGAGATCATCCTTCATTTTTTACTTTCCATGTACTTTATTCTCCCCATCAAAATAAATATGCATTTAGTCCTTGGGTCTTCGTGTTGAATAGCATCTCAATTCTTAAATTTTGCAAAATTAACAATTTCTTAGTCCGAAGAAATTTACAAAAAATGAGAAGTTAAAATGTTGTTTTATTTAAATACGATAGAATTTAATATGATTTTACTTTAAAAGTGAGAGACTAAAATATAACCTAAAAAGATAATAGTTTATATTTTTTAAAAAGTTTAAGGGTAATTTCTTCAGTTTTGAAATAAGAGGGATATAAGTGTTAAATTCCTAAATAGTCTTAAGGGTTACAGTAATTTGCTCAATATATATATATAATATTTATAAAGCAGCTAAAGAAAAGAAAGAGAAAGGAAGATGGAGAAATCACATGGGGAGACTTATCCCTCCCTCCTGTGCCTTGCTGTAATGATGTTTCTACACAAAAGTTTTGCCTCAAACGATGCAAAACCCACCTCAACCTAACCCCATAGTTAGTGTTTGCTGATGGGTACTCCTGTCCTGACTCCATTTTCCATAGGGACAGATATGGATTTTCCAAATTACTTTACCTAAATGGGAATATAAATAAATAAAGGTTTTTCTGAGAGTTGAGTCCCCACAATGTAAAAGTCCTGAAGCCCCACCAGGAGGAAGGCTAGTCGAGAAAAGTGTCAACCAAAAAAAAGAAAAGAAGAGGTACTAAAGGAGACTTGCTGCTAGACTTTCCAACACCAAACCTGAGATGCTGTCAAGCACCATAGAAAATAGAAGACAGTTACATGGAAACAAGGGCACTAGCATAACCAAAGCATTCAAAAATATCCAAGGGCAATAAGTATACCCCACCACCATTAACAATCAAATTGACTGGTATAGTAATTATATCAAACATCAAATATCATCTATGCATAAAACAAAGAAAGACAGGTCAACAGAAAAACAAATTAAGTTGCAACTCATCATTCAAGATTTCTTCTGATATCTGTATTTATAAATATTCAGTAGCTGATCAAACCATTTTCCTGTTTACATCTTCAGTTCACATATGAAAGGTCACAATAACCGGATACATTTTATTAAACATGCATGGAATTTTGTATTGTAGCTAAGAAACTGATTCATCTCATGTGCCCTCTGTCCTCTGTTATCAAATTCAGAAAACTTCCCATTTCTTTCAATATATAGAAACAACTTTTACATCAATTAAGAAAACACACAAAAAGGGTAAGAAACTTGCAAACAGAAATGTAACAAACTAGACAATGGAGTTAAATTCATGTAGGCCAGTAGCAGTTTTCCTTCTTGCTGCTACTGACACTGTTGTATGCATTCAAGCAAAAACATTAGAACTATAAGAAGGTCAATGGCTTCTGCTGTGTTAAAGCTTCACCACTTTCCTCTAGTCATGGAAGGTAAACTAAAACTGAACCTCCATCCGCTCTATCCCTATCTGGAAGACCGAGCTCCAACTCCCTAGTTGGATTCTGTATTAAGAGTATAAAGATTCATCCAGGCCTAAGTTTGAACCAGTGAATGATTATGCTCTATTTACAGATTAACAGAGGCATATCCCAGAGTCCAAAAAAATGACTTCAAGTTCAATTTTGCCACTTCTAATGGGTTAGTCAATTAAAACTAGCTAGAGGTATAAACAGTTTCCCTAATTCAGTCCTACCCTTAGTTAGACCTCCATCTTCCATATCATGTTATCAGTGTTGCTGTCATGTTCTTTCTCTAGTGCTGCAACTTTTGCCCTATGAGCTGCTAATGCCATTGCACTTTTTCCTCTTTCATCCTGAGGGAGCTCACAGGCTTCACTGATAGACCCTGATCTTAGGTCCGCTGGGGGGATGAAACAATCTAGTGAAAGGCCTGGAACATTAAACGCAACCTCTTCAATGGTCCAAGCTTCCTCCATCTTTGTCTTGGTATGACTCATAGCCACCTCGCCAAATCTGTATAGGGTCACCACAGAGCGACCTGAGTGGGCAATCATGATTCCTTCAACAGGTTTGTAATCATGAAGGAATGAATTGATTGTGGTTTCCCAGTAAACTGCATCGCCACCATTAGATTGAATGCGGGTCAGATGTGAATCCTCCATATGAACAAGGAGTCCAGTCTTTTGGCTGAAGTACCCAAACAAAACATGCCTTATGATCTCTGCAGGGCCTTCACTCCTAGCTTTGAGTGTCTCAGGATCAGCACATAGCTTTAGGATAAAGCAATCCTCACCATCAATCTTCTTCTCTCCTATACACCTTGCATCAGCAAACATACTAGCTGTGGTTCTTGGATCAAGACCCTGAAATAGTAAATAAGTTGCATATACTGAAATGGGCAGACAATTAACATCAAAATATAAGGGCAGAAGCACCAGAACAATTAGAGCACAAAACTTCACCTGTAGTGCCCGACGCAAGGGTCTAACAGGGCCTTTTGCAGTATGAGCACCAAGCCATGGCGTATGCCTCCAAACAAGTTTTCCATTGCAGCCAGCATGAACCTTACTACCCCCAACTGCAAGCTCAACATACCACATATCAGGATTCATCTGCCAGAGCACAAATCCACCCGACTCAGCACCTCTAGCACCGTTCCTGTTCTTTACGACCTTAGTGGGTGTTTCAAATTCTGAAGCTATCATTTTAACCTTTCCCATTGCATATGCATTTCTAATAGAATTCTGCAACTTCTGCCCACCAGAAGCAGCTGTATATTGCTGCAATATGTACTGAGCAGAGGAAGTTTCCTGAAATAATACATCCTTTAGAAGACAAAATATTTTTTTAAAACAAAAATAAAATAAATTTTTTTTTCTTACTGAAACTTATGCAGTTACTATGACTAAGTTACAGAACAGAGAAAATGAAGTTTTCTGTCCATATTTGTAGAAAAGCCAAACACCAATTCTGCCAGCTACCAAAACCCATTTCAGGCTAATAAGCAAACAATCATCTGTTTTATTCAGTGTACTTTTGATCTGTATGTAAGCTAAGAAAAACAAGAGAAATGTGAATACGAAAACGCCAGAGCATTAATCTCAATTTTCTAAATATTTTTGAAGAAGAAAGAACCAACCAGCCAACCCTTTTATTTGTTCGACTTTTCATTTATTTTCTCGCAAACCAAACAGAAAATTAACCAAAAACAGAAAAAAAAGAAAGCTAAAAATAATTTCATGGATCTAACATTCTACAAATATGATTCCCATGCATCCAATGATTTCACCAAATCACACTCATTAAATACACCCTTGAAACATAAAAGGCAAGAAATCCAAACTACCAAAAGCAACCACCATGTTCACTCCAATTTTATAGAGTAAATACATTCACCAAACAGATTAAGAGACAGACTCCAAAAAAAATTCCTAAATGTTGAAAATCAAAACCAACCTAAGCACTCTTTACTTGAACCCCAGTAAAAACCCACTTTAAAGAAATTGATATATGCAAGTAAAAACATAGGTGAAGAGCAAAACTTTAACCAAAACCCATTTTCATCTTTACTTAAACCCATCAAACTCTACTCCGCCACTTCAAAAAAGTACATAAAAATCCAAACTTTAACTAATAGCAAAAGAAAAGGAAAAAGAAAAAGGAAAGCAGAGGAGAGATTTATTACAATGGGAGTGTCTTTGATGCTTAAATGAGGCAAAGGGTCAATAGAGCTAACATGAACAGGAGCCAAAGGGGCACCCAGAACACCAAGTAACAATCTCAGATCAGACCTTCTATAAGCTACACTACTAACGGAAGGAGTTCTCGTTAACTGCCCTTTCATCCAATTACCCAAACCCGAACCAACAACCCGTTTAGACTCACTTTCACATCCATCCGGATCCGGACCTTCAATCAGTGGTGTTAATGTTTCACCTACTATTGGCCTTAAGCTCCCTGATCTTGCTACTAAAACCTCAGGTTGTGACATGTAAAGATTGTTACAATGCAACCCATTGCTGTTACTCTTTTTTCTACGAAGAAAACTCGATATTGGTGAAGCGGTTCTGGCCGGGCTGTTGGAGCGAGAACGAGATGGAGAGAGGCCACGGACAACTTCTTCTTTGAGTGCTGCGAAGAACCCTTGTTTCTTTTCCATTTTCTGATTAGTGGGTTTTGAATTTGAAGAGGGAAAAGAAAAAGAAAAAAAAAAGAGAAGAAAAGATAAGAGACTGATTACTGGGTTCGTTCTGTACGCTGTTTTGTTTCTGGCTTCTTTCAGAGAATGTGAAAAGAGGAGAGAATAAGAAGAAAATAGGTAGTTAAGGTCTGAGAAGGGTTCTTCATAGAGGTGGAAAGTACAGAGAGAATAGTGGAGAAAATGGTGTGTTTTCTATTGACTGTATGTATGTATGTATGTATATGTGTACAGAATGGTTATTTGCCTTTTGGGTTTCTGGTGAGAGAAAGAGGAAGAGAGTGAAGTGACAGATGGAATGAGAGGAGGGGTGGTCTGGCCATATATTAAGACACAGACACACAGAGAGAGACTTCGTAAGAGATTTCTTGTTTTCTTTTTTTTTTTTTCTTTTTGTATTTTGATATTGCTACAGTGTTTGCATGGTGATTTATTGCTTTTTAGTTTCATCCATTTCTGCATTATAAAATAAAATTTCTTTGCCCCGGAGAAAATAAGAAGGCTATCTTTTTAACCTCACTAAAATACATCCATTAATGGATTTAGGTATCCCTTTAAGTTGGTCCAAAATTTTTGAGCTTAAATATGTATTTTTTGTTCTATAATCCGAATTCAAAAATTTTTATTATTTTTTAGACGAAATAAAAAAATATTGTTTATATAAAGTTCATCCAATAAATTCGGTCTAGCTCGAAAAATATAAAATAAAAAAATTATTTTTTATGACAGATTGAATTTGATTTAAATTTTAGATTTATATAACTGGATTGGACTCAAATTTTTAAATAAATTTTAATTTTAATTTTAAATATATAATTATGTTAAAATTATTATATAAAATATATAAATTTTTTAAACTTTCATAAACATTAATATTAATAAGTTACGATCTCATTGGTAATTAATTAATTTTGGTAATTACTATCAATGGTGATATCAATAAGTTACTTATCATTATACATTAATGATAGAATGGAAGCTAAGCCGTGAGTAATTAGCATCGGAGAGCAATTAATTATCATTATTCAATAAGGTAATTAAACTATTAAAGAACTCAATTGGAAATTTTAACCAAAATATTAAAAAGAAAAAAAAAAGCAAGTAATGGGAGTAATTTCAAGAAACAAAAATAATAATAAATTACCAAATCTATTAAATAGGAAATTTAATTTTTTGTTTTTTTATAAAAGGAAAAAATCAGAGAAAATTCCTTTATTTAGTTTCTGTACTTTTTCTATCATTAATTTAGTTCCCAATATTAGAGAGATTTTTCCTGGAAGATACTTATTTTTCATTTTTCTCATTATTTTAATTTCTTTTGTGGAAGAAAAGAAGTATCTTTCATTTACTTTTTTCTTATTTTCAAATAAATAGTGAACATATTTCACAAAAAGTATTATAAATTTACTTATTTTTTAAAACTCTTAATTATAAAAATAATAATTTTAATGACAAAAAGATAAAGATTTAAAAATCATTTAATAGTCTTTTTTTAACGCATATATTATTATTTTAGAGTTTAATTTTTTAAAATATAAACTAAATATGTTTGATTTAGGTTTAAGTTTAATAAATTCCAATTTCATTGAAATTTTGTATTTAGTAAAAAAATATATTTTAATATAATAATTTTTTTAATGTTTTTGGTAGATTTTATGTAATTCAATTTTATATGATTTTTGTTCGTATTCAATTTAATTTATATTTATATAAACACTTAATTTGTGAAATTTATTTATTCAATTTAGATTTTAGTTATGTTGGGTTTAATTTATATTTATAGAATTTATGATTAATGATATAAAATTAGTACTGTTGAATTAGTAAAATATTTAGGGCTAAATTTATAAATAGGCTTTTGAATTTATTCCGTTTTGATTTATTGAACTTCTTAACTTTATGAGTTATTATTTTGACCCATTCACTAACGGTAGTAATATAAAAGTAATATTCTTACTAACGACGTTATTTATAATAGACAAAATACAAAACTGAGCTCTTAAATTTGTCATGTTTTTATAGTTGGCCCCTTTGACTTAGCTTTAGTTTAAATTTGCATATAAACTACACGAGTTGTTATATTTAAACCCTTCACAAATGAAAGATAAAAAAAAATATTTTTCAAAAGACTAAAATAAATTATTGTAATCCTTTAGCTTTTCTACCTGTTTAAAAATTAAAATCCACTATTTTACTCTTTTTTTCTCATTTTATATTATATATGTATTCTATATTTTAATTATATAATAATTTTATTTAAATTTATGTGTTTTTTAAATGGTGTAAAATACATATGTATATTGTATGTGATTAAAAGAGTTATAAATAACAATTCTTAAAGTTGAGATGTCCAATTAAATCGGTATTGATTTTAAAAGGGCCAATTGCAATAACAAAATAAGTATAAAGGACTATTTTTATATTTAGCCATGATTTTATATTTTAAATATTATTATTTTATTTGAATTCATATGCTTTTTAGATTGCTTAAAACACAAAAACGTAATATTTGTGACTGAAGGAGTTAAAAATAACAATCCATAAAATTAAGAAATATAATTAAATTAAATTTAAGTTTAGAGAGCTAATTTAAAAACTAGACAAGTTTAATAGGTCATTTTTATATATTTAACCAATATTTAATATTTACTTTCGTGATATAATAATTATTTTGAAGCACATAGGAAACTGAATTGTACCCTGGTGAGCCCAGGCATGAGGGGGTGGTACTTATATGGAAGCTAAAGAGGAAGAAGGCATAAGGAAGTGGGGCCCTCGAAATGAAAGCATGTAACTGTAATTTCAGAGATTTTGTGTTTTCTTTGACCAAATTTCTATAAAATACTTTTTGACAGTTCATCTTAAGCAGGCTTTGTGTGTGATTAACTGATTATATTCCAGTGGTACTTCTGCACGTGTGGCACGTGGGGGCCATTTTTGTAATATTTATATATTCTCATTATTTTCTCTTTTACTAGACAAAATACCTGCCATTGCCAAAAGCAAAAGGCCAAACTGTAATTACATTAAATATTATTATTATTATTATTAAAGGACAAAAAATTAACCAAAACCAAAGACCATAGTTTGAGTAAAATAAAAGTTGAATTTGATTTTCTTTTCTTTTCCTTTTAGAGATTGAAACAAAATTGAAGATAAATTTGAATAAATGAAGAGACAATTTTTACCTACATTAAATTTTTATTTATATTAAATATATATTTTATAACAAATAAGAAAATAAATATATAAATATTTTATATTTTAATATTAATAATTAATATATATTTAATTATTTAAAATTAATAAATATGTATCAATTATTTATCGATTTGATATATTTTGATTTAGTGTATAAATAAAGATATACACTCTTACATTAGTTGATATGAGCTACTCGTTATCAATTTCTTTCTTTATTTATCTATCTAGTTCTTTATTTATATATACATTTTATAATAATTTTTGGATTAGTATGAAATTTAATTAAAATTATTCTAACCTCATTTATAAGTATATAACTCTTCTTTCTTTTCAAATCAATAAGAATAATTCTTTTACTAAAATATGAAGTAATTTGACTAAATTTAGAATAAAATTATTTTAAAATTTAACTCGTATAATTTTAAAAAAGAAAAAGAGATATTCAAATATTTAACTCAACTCGAGAATGTTAAATTTACGCCTAAATTAATCATATCTAAATATTTGTGAGAAGGAAAAAATGTCATATTAAGCCATTGAGAATCAGGATTATAGAGATTAACTGAATACATATATGCATATAAACATCTTTTTTTTATTCCTTTAATGTGGCAGTCTTATAATCCGATATAAACTATTGATAAAATTGCAAGGAAGAATGACAATAAACTAGCTAATAAGGGCTTATATTATTGTTCAGTAAAATATAATTTTATCCTAATACTTAATGTAAGAAATAATTTTATTCAAATAGTGCTCGATTATAAAAAAAAAAAAAAAATTTCAATGTTTTTCTCTTTATCATAATGTACACAATTTTATTCAACACCTGCAATTTGAAATAGATATTTAATTATTAATTATATGTAGAGATAATTACAGTTCAGTTAATCAAAACCATAGATTAAAGGTCGACTGTTCAGCTTTTGTTTTTATATTTTAAAATAAAAAAATCAAATTGGTCTTTAAGAAAGTTATAGATATAATTAAGTTAAAAAATAATTAATTAATCGAAAGATTTCATTCAGTTTAATTGATTTTAGTTCGAATATTGATTTGATTTTCTTTTTTGACTCGATTCTAATTATAAATATTATTAAATATTCATAAATTAAAGCATTTTATCATTAAATTATAAGTTGTTTATATTAGTGTACTCTTAATTAGTTTTATAATTATACTTATCTATTAAGATGTATAAATTTATTTGACGAATGAGTGAAAGAATTATTATATAATTAAAAAGAAATGATTAAAGATCGTGCGGTGGAAAATGAGCCATAATAAGCGGCCTCAAACACTTCCGGAGCCAAAAAGAAATTCAAACATAGATGGAAAAGTTTGATGAAATTTGTCATCCCTTTTATCATTATGTATTACCAACTCTACTACGTATGCATTAATATAATCATTAGAGTCTAATGATAAGACTATATTATATAATTGATTAATAAATGTCTTCTAGACTTGGTCATTTTCAATCCACTAAAGCCCCATTTGGATTGAATTCTACAAAAGTGTTTTTCAAAAACTACTTTTAGAAAAGATAAAATAATATATTCATAAAAAATATATTTAATAAACATTACTTAAAAATTTTAAAATTATATATATTTTTTTACCCAACGGTAATCTCAAATAGACACTATAACATCAAAACAACTCAGATACGGTAAAACTTGTATATAGTATACACGTAAGACCAAATAGAATTTATGACTATAAATAAATTATAATTTAATAAAAATTTGAGTATTAAAATTTTTCTATTGGCTTAATGTTTAATTATATTAAATAAAATAATAGCAACCAAAGATAAAAAATATTAATATTTTGTCATATTATATAAATATAATTAATGAGATAAAATAATAAAAAATATAGCATAACATATATTTTTAAATATATATACAAATATTATTATATAAAAAATATTTTATTAAAATAAAATTTAAAAAAATTATAACTTATACATATAAAATTTATTCATATTTACAAATGATACAAATTAAGACTATAACTTTTTATAATTATATAAAAGTTATTCTTATATAAATTTTTATAACTATATAGAAGTTATTCTTATATAAAGCATCCATATAATTATTGCATGGGATTACATAATTTAAAATGATTACTTTTGCTATTTTGGTCTTTTTTATGGCTTGAGTTTTCAAATTACCTTTTCTTTTAATTGGGTTCTAAAGAGATTAGAACATAAGTATAATTATCATACTGCTAGGTATGACTTATATACTAGTTTAAGGGACATATGCTGGAGTGGAGCAGAACGAGCGAATGGAGCAGAGTGACAGCATCTGTCCGATGGGGGAGTTTCGTAGTTAGTCTACGGGCTACAGTCTAAGTGGATTGGGAGTGCGAGGGCAACGCTCCGTGGTACGGTACATGATTTTTTGTAATTGTACCAATATATATATATATATATATATATATATTGTATTTATAGCCTAAAAATGTGTATGATTTTCTAATAATAATAGATACAGCTCCTCATCGCTCTCGTTAAAATCTTGTGTTGTTAATTTTTGTTTTTTGCTTATTTATTTATATTCCTGTGATCAACACATACTAAATTGGAGAGAAAATTCAATATGAACATATTTAGAGAAGAAGACAATATTGCATGTGAAAATGCTATAAAGTTCCCAACTATAGGGTACCAAAAAGAAAAACTCGTTTTTGACTTTTATTTGTTCTTTTTTTTTTTTTTAATAGTGTAAACAGCTCAGAGAAATCTTCCAGCCACAAGACCACCACTTGCATGAATGAAGAACCAAACAATTTAATGGAAAATACAGTCTCATGTTCCAATGAGATTATATAAGTTTAATTATCTAACATTCTCTTTTTAATGGTTTGACAACACAGATTTAACTCAGATCATGGATTATCCTTCTTCAAATAAAGGAGAAATGTCTAAAAGTAAAAAAGGATTTGATTCTGTAGTAACAGGCAAGGCATCAAAAATAAAAAAATAAAACAATTATTAAAATGTATAATTTTCTTTAAAAAAAAAAAATGAAATGCTAATAAATATTCTGCCAGTAAGGTGGTTGGAGATGATGGAATCATATGCCAATGCAATTTGCCAAAGAACCATGCTTCATTTGGGCACACAATTTTGTAGTTGGCATTTCTAGCTACATGTTTTCAAAACTCTTTCCTCTTGTTGTTTTCTGAGTTTGGCCTCTTATTTGCTTTGAATTTGCAAAAGAGAAAACACATGTTTACAAAACATTAACAACTTAACTTAATAGTGAGATGTCAAAAAGGTGCTTTCCACTTCCAATTATTCACAGTGACATATGAAACAAGTGACAACAGAGGTGGGAATTTTATACTTCAGTCACAAATGATCTCCTAACACTCAAAAAAGGTGGAAAAAAAGAAACTATGAAATAAAAATTGTCATGTAATTTGGTAAATATAATACTTTGATATGATGTGAATTGTATGTAAATGTTTTCCTCTTTCAATTTCTTGACCAAGTTATGGACTAAAGATTCCTAATTGGTCTTTCACTAATTACTTATTAATGGCCTACCAACAAAAATGCTATAATTAACTAAAAATGATAATGTTCTTATAAATGGAGAATCTTAAGAGTTGTATCTCTCATATTCTTTAGCCTTTCATAATTGTTTTCCAAAATCACAAACATAATTGTCAAAGAGTTCATATGCCATTGTCCACCAAAGGTTAGAGACAATATATAAGAAGGGAGGATTAGAAAATTCATGCTTTAGCTAAAGATATGTCTCCTGACAGGCCATGAGATTCATGACTCTTTTACAATAACAGCATTGCAGCCTTCAATTCAATGTCCCAGTCCCATAATTAAGCAAGTTCCTCTCAAATCAAATTCTTTTTCAAAGACCCTTTTTTTCTATAAAAAAAATAAAAAATTCTCTATATATTTTACAGATTTTTTGAGTAAAGGAGTTCTTTATCTCATCAATATTTGCAGCATTAATGGATGATAGACAAAAATAATATAAATTCTTTTAGTGAAAACATTAATTAAATGATTTCTAGTAATATTTGATAGACGGCGGATCAAAAGACTCAAACTCGAGATTTTTGACAAATTTTATAGATGAAATATTAAAAGTAAAAACAAGTGAAATATTTGATAGGGCATTTCCTAGCTATCAAATATCTCCATTGGAGTTTATGGAACATACTTGCAAAACAATCATGCATTTCTTTCATTATACAAGAAGAAAAAGAAATACTTGAATAACAATTGACACTTGAAATTTGGCTTGTTCATAGCTTACAAAATCATTTCAAAACACATATTGATACATCTTACATCAGAGGATCTTGATGAAAAGATTGTGTTCTTGGCTAGTATTTGTTTGCATCTCATGTGTGTGTGCTGCCTCAGATAACCTTTTGGATTCTAATTGCTTCAGAGTATATATTTATAGATAAATATGTTCTTGATTTGGGAATTCTTGTCCCTACAATGCCTATCATTCTTGCAAAAAAGAAAAGAAAAATCTTTAATTAATATGTTAATATCCATTCAAAGTAGTCTCTACCTTTTAATATTGCTATTGTTCCTTTGATCAATCTATATCAGAAGTGGGTCTACTTAATATTTACAACTGAGATCTATATTATTATCTCAGTGGGTCCATTCTCTATTTATTATAAAGAATAGAAAAAAAAAAAGAAGGCTATAAACAGTGGACAAAATTGTTGTTCCTTACAGACAAAGACATCCCATTAATATATTAATTTTTAAAGAAAAATGAAAAATCAAAAGGGATCTTTAATTGGGTGCATAGGGTAAAATATCATTCATTGATCTTTATTCTATAATATTATTTAGTTATTTTATTGCAAGGATCATACAGCTTTCTTTTTGGTGTATTGAATTTTATTTCATTAGACATGATCTTGCATGCAGCTTGGGTACATGATAATGTGTGTACACCAGACTGTGTGGAGATGCACAAGCAAAATCATTAACCATCCCTATACTTTCATTTGCTTTACATTTAAACCCTTTTCTTTTTTCTTTCTTGTATAGCTTATTTACATGTGCCTTTTAAAGTGGTGATCTGAAAATTGCTACTTGCTTATATATATATATTTTTTTTTCTTTTTTATAGCATGAGAATTAACATCTCCACTCACATTATTGTTAAAGTAAGTTAAATAAAGAGATAAAAGATATAAATCATTGTTTTAGTTATAAAATTTTAATTTAATTTATTTTATATTTAAATTTAATTATACTTTAATTTATTCATATATGGCAAAAACAATCAATAAGAAAAAATAATTAAAAAATAAAATTGTGACGTGTATTTTTTTATCAAGAATTGAACTAATCTGTAACTAAAATAAAAGTTGAATGATTGAAATAAAATAAATAAAAATTTATAATTAAATTAAAATTAAATACAAAATTCAATAATTATTTATACTATTATCCCTTAATCTCAAAAGCGTTAAATGTTAGATGAAGTCCTTTAATATTTTAATCTCCATGGAGGCTTTTTTTTTTTTTTTTCAATCAAGTGATTATAGATGAATTTGTATACACCATAGTTTATATTTGCAATCCAATTAAAGATAAGTTATAATTTACACCAAATTTAAAAATATATATACTTAAAATAAGCTATATACATTTCCTTTTTTTAAGAAAAAAAAAAAAAAAAAACTTATGAAGGAAAAAATGGTAAAAGGTAAATGTGTGTTTGTGATTGGTGTAGCAGAATGATTTAGAAATCAAAGAGTGGGGCAATGGGTATAAAGCATGGTCTTCCATGGGGACCCAAAACACATGATGCTCTTTCTTCACCCATCAACACCACACTTCCTCTTTACGCTCTCAACCACGTGCACTCCTTGTGCATTTTTATTTTTGTTTTGTGAAAGAGAGAGATAGAGCGAGACTGGGGTCCTTCATGGAAAAGCCTCTTCATAATTTCATATTATGAAACTTCACTTTATATCTTTTCTTCTTTCTTTTTTAATTTTTCTTGAACAAGAACCTACTTGAGAAAAGCTATAAGAAGATGATGAAGATGACCAAGAAGAACAAGAAGAAGAAGAAGATAGGGATCAATCTTTCATAAGTTGGGTTTTATCAAATCTTTACAGGAGTGACAAGAGACTAAAAGGAACCCTCTTGCCATTGTTAGGTTGTAAAGTTTTCTGTTTCTTTTTCTCCTTCTTTATTTTATTCACTAACGAAATAAAACTTTATTAACTACGAAGGAGATACATCCACTGCTAACAGGCAGTGTTATCAGAACCCAACTGTGATTCATGAAGAAAAAAAATTTAGCTCAATTACAAATTTAAATAAGCAAAAAAGCTATTGAGATTCAAACTTTGAAGTTTAATATATATTGTAAATTAGTAAATAAAAAATATATTCATCTTATTAAAGAAAAAAGAGAAACCAACAGATTATTAATTATTTATTAATTTAAAATTATATAAGACAAAATAAATTAATGGAGGACATTTGAATAATTAATGGATTTACTTTTTATATTACAAGCCCGTATATATTCTCTTATATATTCAACACTCCCTTTTTATGCATGTCATTGGAAAGAAAACACCCAAACATGGTCTTGTTTATACATGACAAAACTTAAAACCCTTTCTTTCTTTTTTTCCCAAGATAGAATACAAATTAATTCTACATAAATGAATTATATATGATAAACACATTTGCAAAATAAAGTAATTATACAAAGCAAACAAAATTCAAATACATCCTACATAAGATCAAACCCAAAGCCTGTTAATTGTGGTGGAACCTCAGTCTTGACCATCAGGCCAAGACTCCATTTTGGGACAAACCTAATTTTGAACTTGATTGAACCATTTTTGTTGATGAGAAAAACAAGTGGGTACATATAAGAAAATGGTAGGTAAGGCAGTAGTATTTATGGTAATTAATTTTGGGACTATACATGAAAATGGTATCTCAAATAAGAGAGGGGACCCTTAACCCTACATTTTCATCCCATCTTTTGATTTAATTGCTAACAACTGCCCAAGTGGGGTTAAAAGGATGTCATATTCTTAAGGGGGACCTCCATGTATATAGCTTTCTTTATTCCTAGAAAAAAAGGTTATGTTCATGACATTATCAAAAGGGTTGTAGACAATGTTCATAACTAACAAACATTTTCATCTTTTTTTCTTTTGGAATGATTCTTTGTTGGATTAGCTTAATAATGTCTATTAAGGTGCAATTAGTTGCTTTATAATTATAGTTTGCTTCAATAAGATAATTAATTTATAGTGCATCTTTTTTAACATCCCCATAATTGATTTATTGCTAGTATTTGTTTCTTAATAAATATAATTTATTTATTTTTTCTGTTTTCGGTTCCTGAATCTTCCAAATTGGTTAAATTTTTTCTGTAATTTTGAATTAAAAGTTTATTTAGTTAGATCCTGCAAAAAAATAAAATAAAAAATAAAATAAACTCAAATGCTGATGTGTAAAAATTGCTTCACATGGCCCAATTCTATCTCCTTTCAGCCCAGATGCATTAGTCAAAATAGATTCTTGACCTGTGGAAGCCCACTAAATCACATTTAGATTTAAATGTCTTCTAATAGGTGAATATCTAATTCCATCCCATAGCATTAAAAAAAATCATATTCGAACTTAAAATTTTATTTAAAATCTTATTCAAATTGAAATATATATGCGTTATTAAAATTGTCATCTCCATTTTGTAATATATTGAATCATTTTAATTTTTCCTTTTTAGAAATTTTAATTTTTCATTTTTAGCTTTTCTTTCTTAGTAACTATAAACTAAAGATTATAGTCTTCTATATTAAATCCAAAATTCTTCTATATCTCATTAAACTTGTTAGATTATTAAATTTGTATGTATTAGATAAACTCACCAAATTGAACCAGTATGTTTCAAGCCTTAAAAGTAGCTAATGTAAAGGCATTCTTTAGTTATGAAAAGTATATTTAACAAATTTTGACTCTATTGTGATAGCATATGCTTAGAAAAGTTATAACATTGACTTAATATGAGAAAAAAGTGAAAGGTAAACAGTATTAAAAAAGAGTGACTTTTTATCAAATATCAAGTCTTAATAATCTTAAGAACTTCACTTCAATAGCTTTTTTAAAATTATAAGATTTATAATTTTTTTTAATTTAATGATAAATACACCCACAAACTAGTACAATAATAAATCTATATTTGAGTAAGGTCTCAAATTGGAGCAATTTTTTTTTTTTTTTTTTTTACTATTGTTATACTTTGTATAAGGGATAACCTAACTCTATTGTCTAGAAAATTAAACCAAGAACTAGATATATATCATAAATAATTACACATTTTAAGGGGTTGAGAAAACCAACTATAAAAAATACAGAAAGTTGTGAGTTACATATTAGTTCTAATAGAACTACTTGAAGTCAAAAAGTTTATCAATTTATTTTAAACAGTCTTACCAACAGACAAACACCCCTTTTTATTTTCATAAGAATCATTATTTTATTGATATTTGATTCAGGCAGTGGCTGAGACAGGCACACAAAGAGGACAAGGGAAGCCTTGCCCCTCCCAAACTTTTTTCTTTTCATATATATATATATATATATATATATATATATATATATATATATATATAAATTAGACAAGTTAGTGTTAGGTCCTCATAAATATTTCTAATTTCTAGCCCCCCAAATAAATCTTGCTGTCTCTACCCCTGAATTTTAGGTGTTTCTTCAAATTAATGAAATAAATTCCATAAAAAAAATAAAATGAGAGTAAATTACATAGAAAAAGAAATGGGAGGAGAGTTTTCACATTTTTGTAATAACCAAAAAAGATTAAGAGGGCTAACTAGAAAAAAAAACCCCAATAACAAGGATTTTTTTTTTCTTTAGCAGACACTTGAAAAACTGATATAGCAATCAAAATGGAAGAGAACATTGTATTTCAATGCATGTATATGTATAAATCATAAAAGATTAGCTATTTGTTTTTATAAAATGCGCTAATACTAAATGATAGAATACGATGATCAATTGAGTCAAACTGTCAACTTTTGATCAAAGACCATGGAGCGGTATGAAGATTTGAAAAACTAGCCCGATCCTATGTTACTATCAGATAAGAGTCGTCTAAATTTTTGATAGATCGAAAACATCTAAAAAGTAATGCCGAACTTTGTAATAACGTCATAAAACTCTAGACTAGCCAAGTATTCCTAACTACTAAGCGGTTGTAACATAATTAGCAAAATGATTCTATCATAAGAAAAGAATATTTTTTTTTCTTTTTTATTGACCGGTTACCACCAATAATCAGATATAAATACTTCTCTTTCATATGCATAAATTATATATTTTATTAAAAATTTTACCGTTATTTTATTAAATTCCTCTCAATCATTTAACTTTATCATTGGAAATTTGGACAAGGTCCATTTCTTACTTACCTCTCTTTTTTCTCTTGATTGGTCGGATAACTTTCTTTGATCAAATCCGGCTCCAATGAATCCATCATTAAAAAAAGAAAAAACAATAATTTTGTAAATTTTGGGCTAACGTAATGTATAGATAACAATCCGTATGACATCATTTGATGTATATTTTAGACCTAAAATGCCAAAAATTAGTAAAAAATAAGTTTCTAAAATGTATTTATGATAATTATTGGAAATTTTAAGTATCTTTTAATGATAATTTTTTGAAAATAAAACATTTAATCCTTTTTTATTTGATATTAATCTAATAAAAAGGATGGATAATTACAATCTATTTTTTAAAATAATTGAATAATTATTAGTATCTCCTAGGGTTTCTTAACCCTACTCCTATAAATAGAATAATATGGCTTAGGTCTAAGGCTAGTAACACTAATTAATTACTAGAGCAAGAATTTCCAAAAATTTCTAGCTATATCAACATATACAAATAATTAGCCCTTAGCCAGCCACTAAGAAAGAGCTCCAAATTAGGAAACCCATTAAAGAATGACATAAACTTTTCTGAAATTCCAAAAGTAGAACTGGATTTCCAACCACTCTTTGATTCAACAACTTCCTCGTCTCTTGAGACTCGCAGAACGACAAACAATAGTGACAACCTGAGGGTTCCTCTACATCCACATCATCAATCTCTTCTCCAATTGCTTCTTAGATATACTTTTGTTTATAGAAAAATATTAGGAATAATTTTTTATGTTTGTTCCACATGATTTACGTGATTAAATTAGAATTCCTTTCTACTAAACATGTTGATTGTAGTCTTTTGAATATGAATATAAGAACACTTAGGATTTTGAATATGATGTGATTGAGTTTTGGATTTGATTAGTTAATAGTAAACATAATTAGATTATATTTCCATTCTTTTGTTAATTTTATATATTTCTAATTGAATTTTTACCCTCTGTGCATATGAAAATCAGTACTCGGCGCGAGAAATCAAGGAAAACTACAGGAAAGCCATCCGAAGCCCTTTGAGCCCATTGGCTGTGTATAGTTTCTAGGCTGATTTAAATTTTTGATGTATTTTTGGCAATTTTATGTACTATAACTTAGTTTTAGAGTTTTTCTTTTAAAGTTTTAGTTATAGGCGGGTTGTAATAACTAGATTTATTTTCTACTATTTATTTTTGCTTTTTCTGTGTTGGATGCTAAATACCTGCTGGTGATTGTCTAATTAAAACTGACATATAGACATATGCTTTAAAATCAGACCTGGCATGAAACTATAGTCCATCAGGATAACTAAATGGTAATTGGGACTTAAAATCAACATAGACCTAATAGGCTTTGCCATGCTTCAGATAGGTTAAATTGTGTCATATTAGATTTAAGATCACTGAATTGGGCCTTTTCATAAAAAGCAGCCTATTATGCTTAGACTAGAAATCAAAACATAACTTGTAATCGAGCTAGACTAGGCAGGCCTTGTATATAATTAACTAGTAAGTTAGGTTAATAATTTTGAATATGGGCTGGGTCTTAAAATGGGCTAGATTCAGGTGGACCTCATATGCTGTAGTACTTGATGTTAATATATATAATCGTTTCATTTATAAGGAATAGCCCGTTAAACAATAAAATTAAAGACAAATATACACAAATAACGAAGTTGGCTTCCGGATCCATCCCTAGATTTGTGACATAAGCTTCCTTAAGGAATTGAGAAACGTCCCTCATTAGTAAAAGTATCCGGAGAGCATGAACACAATTGTTAGTGAAATTGCATGGAAGTAGTAATTATAAACACCGATCCAATGCTTAGACGAATGTGAAGAAAGAAAATTAGTTGATCGAGTATTGATATCATTCTTTGAATGATTATAGACGAATCTTTAGAGAAAAGAGGAAATGATGAGAATCGAGGCATGAACAAATATTCTAATTCAAGATTTACACCATTGGATTCTCCATCATTCCTTATTCCTCTAGGCACGACAGCACATGATGACACAAGGATTTGTGTAAGAAATTATGGAAACACAATTGATAAGCTTGACCAGTGGCATTAGGGCTTTGCTTTAAGATTAAGCAAGATGAGACGTAAATCCACGTGCGTAACGGAGAAATCATAATGTTATCAATGAATCCAAGCATAATATAATCAGGAATGCAAGCTTTTTTATCTTTAGGTTGCATATAATTGGAGTGTCATTAGGTAGGCTAATATGAACCTAACCTATATCAAAGGATTAAACCCATATGCAAGTTTGATTTCATTGCTCAAGATCTATCTAGAATTAGATCAATGGAAACCTTAAACCCTTCAAGTATATTAAACTATCAAAACTAAGGTATTAGAGGTAGAAGACACCACAATTTAGTATGGATTCTAAATTGATAAGTTAGATTTGAATGCCACAAACAATAAATTCCTTGATAAGTTTGAATTAGCTCTAAACAAGAACTAAAAATAGAGTATAAACTCACAAAATATATTAATCACCAATCAATCAATTTGAAAATTCGTACTAAGCTTTTGTAACCTTTAGGCTTAAATTGAAGTGGACTTAGCGGGCCTTGGTATGTTTTAGTTAGGATTGGGCTAAATTAGAAATAGGTTCACCCAAAACAAGCTTCATCATAATAAGTAGTCCATTGGGGCTAAAGATTGGAAATCAAAAGCATAACTTATAATTAGGGCTAGACTAAGTTGGCTATATACATAATTAATTAGTAAGTTAGATTAACAACTCTAATGTGGGCTGGGCTTGAATAAAATGGGCTAGACCTCAGTAAATTATGTGTGTTATTTGGTATTCATGTGTATGAACTGCTTGTGTTTATAGGGAATAATTTATTAAATAATAAAATTAAAGACTAATATATATAAATAAGAAAGTTAGCTTTTGGATCCATCTCTAGATTTATGGTGTAAGCTTCCTTATGGAATTTGAGAAACACCACTCTTTAGTAAAAGTGTCTTGGTGATTATCCGGGGGTGACTCCTATCTCCGTGCTAGTCTTAGTGATTAGTAAGCGTGTTCCTGATTAGGTTGAAAAGCTTACAATGTCATAGTCACTAAAGACACTTAGTTACGCGCTCAAAACTGCCGCCCACACTGCCCTTTTGGGTTTTCAACTTAGCAGACTCTTCCTTTATTTATTATTTTTTTCTTTTTCTATTTTTTTTTCTTTTTTTGCAAATTTGCCTGCATGAAAAGCTCTAGATACTGACCATCCCAAGAGACATTAGAAGTATGAGCCAAAGCATGTTGCAAGTTTGCTCTATTATTGTGCCTTGAGGTCGTGGGAACTGGATTTTTTGGATGAAAGGCATCTGGATGCACTCATGCCCTTATAGACGAATATTATAGCCCAATATGTATTAGACTAATTAACTTTTAGTTAGGCCCAATGTATATAAGCTTAAGCCCAATCTTAAGCCTCATTTTAATATCTAATTTAAGCCCATTTGTGTGTGACCTAAAAGGTTCCTAACATATTGGCAATGAATTATGGATTATAAATTAAACCCTTTTAATTCAATATTAATTCTATAATTAACTTAATTCATATTTCATAGATCAAGATTGACATCTAGCAATGCATTATGACCACTAAAATGTGAGGAAGGATTGAAGTGCTTTAATCACAGTGAACAATCTCACAATGTAATTTAATCCTTCCATTATACTTTTATCCTAATTGATTCATAGAGCATGGATACAAGTGTCAACTCTATAATTGAATCAATCATATTTGTTCTTGATAATTGCCAACTCTATTAAAGCATATCAAGAATTAGTAGGATAAGGTCCCATGACATATTACCTTGGGCAATGAATTCTTAATTGATAACTTATTATCTTCATATGACTTTTAGTATACCCAATGACTATCCCTTGGGCGCTCCATGGATAGGAGAACATAAGATAGTATCAAAGTATAGTAATCCTCATATAAGATAATATATTGTTATCTCAAGTTTAAGGTGTTTGGAATTGAAATTAAAACATAAGAAAAAGCGCAACAAAAGTAATTTAAATTTTTTTAATTCCCACCAAGGATCTCATAGATTTAGATAGTCATAACATCTTACAAAGGGTGTGTGCTGCCTATTCTAAAGAGTGCTTCTTGCTTTATTGATTCTTGATTCTTCAAGGATGATTGATGCACTTTAAAGCTACTCAAATGACCAGCCTCTAATGGTAATCCACACAAGCTCCAAAGTTGGAATCTCCTATGAACAATCCTTCACAAGAGAAAGAGTGGAGATGATGAGGAGTGAATGCTAGTTCCAAGCTAGGTTGAATCTTAATTAATCTAATTAATTAAGTGTTGATGGTATCATTCTCCTTTACACATGCACATACCTAGCTGCCTATCATACTTCATATATATACATGGGATTTAACCTAGTCTTATAACAAGCAAGGCCTTACTTACTCTTAATTTGGGCCTTAATTGAGCTTGTTTAGACTAAGTTAACTTAATTAATACATAAGCATAGTTGTAGGGCCCTTATAGCCGAATATCATAGCCCAATATCTATTAAACTAATTAACTTTTAATTACGCCCAATGTATATAAGTTTAAGCCCAATCTTAAGTCTCATTTTAATCTCAACTTTAAGCCAATTTGTGTGTGATCCAACAAGTTCCTAACATGTTGGCAATGAATTATAGATTATGAATTAAACCCTTTTAATTCAATATTAATTCTCTAATTAACTTAATTCATATTTCATATATCAAGATTATCATCTAGCAATGTGATAGGCTAAATCGTGTTAGCTACAATCTAAGACAGTGTACCTATCGATGCAGTCTAGCACTAATGGCGAGTATCAAGGTCGTATTCCTCGGAAAAGTGAAAGCCCAGAGTTACTCCTTTGTTCTTTGTTATATTAACCTAAAATGAGTGATGAATACTTTCTAAACTAACTAATAGCTACAAGCTAAGTTCTAAGGGAGATGCAGGAGTAATTGATAAATGAGATAATCAAGGCAAGAAGACAAACCCAAATGGAATCTAAACTAGTTGGCAACCAAACAAAAGATAAAGGATCGGTGAGTCTAATTATGCTACCTGTGGATGAATTCTTAACCGAATTCGGTTTCTCTTTCGAGATAACCGAATTCCTAAACCTAATAACCTAAAGTTGGAATCTCTTCCTAACGACTGATTCTTAAATTAGCATTAAGCTTTAATCCGCCTCTATTAAGCTTTGTTAATTCTTAATCCGGCTAGTTAATTGTCCTTATCTCTAAGCGATTATTAACTAGTTCTTGCTATTCAAAATTCCAATTGCCAAATGAATTTCTCAATCTCACAAAGCAATCTAAACATCACGATTCACAACGTCTCATGAATAATGCATTATCTTATTAATACTGAAAGCAAGAAGAATACAAAATTATCCCAAACAATCCAACAATATAATATCAAGCCAACATAGTAAAGAAATCCCAATAGATTAAATCAATCTAGCTAATCATGTTCATTATCAAAATATACAAGAATTCAATCACAATAATAAGCAAAGGTAGAGAAAACCCGATTACACCCTTGGATGAGAGTAAACAGCCCCAGTTCCTTTTGCTCCAATTGAATCGATTCTTGTTTCTCTTACTCGATTTGAAAATCAATCAATGAACCTCTCCCAATCTTCAATCCTTCAAGGGAATCCGATTGAAACCTTGATCCAAGTCTCCTTTTCCCTTGGTTTCAGCTCAAAAAACTCTTAGGGAGAGAAAAATTAAGGTTTGGGATGTTCTCCCCCGCTCCTTTTTTCTTTCTTTCCTCTCTTCTTTCTTTTAATTAATTCTCCCTGTCGCCGCCAACACGGCCGTGTTGGTGGCCGTGTTCCCAACACTGTGTGGTGTTTATGGTCGTGTTACTCTCTGTGGTCATGCTCCCTAAGAATTTATTTTTCTTTTATGTTTGATGACACCCAACACGGCCGTGTTGGTGCACGTGTTGGGAACACGGCCAGTGTTGAAACCAACATGGCCATGTTCAGCTTCCTCATGCTCGTATTTTAGCTTGTTTCTGCAGCTTCAGCGTCCAATTATGCTCAAATTCTTCCCTTTATCATCCTTTGACTTTTTTTGGACTTAATGCACACAAACAGACGTATAGGGTGAGTGTTGGGACCAATTCACATCCAAATGTCCATAAAATTAATCTTAAAAATCCCATTTAGATGTGTGTATTTTACGCACATCAAATAACCCCACACTTAGCTCATTGCTTGTCCTCAAGCAATCAAAAGTAAAATAAGGAAAATAAACCACTAAGGAACAATACTTAAACTGACAAACAAGCTAGAGAGCTCCTGCACATATTCTTAACAAGCATAAGTCAAACAAAAAGAAACGAAGCAATCAATTTAAGTATCATAACCAAGATGCCAATAATTCGTAAAATACTGTCTCAACAAAATTATTCAGAACCAACTCCTCACCAGATTCACTCTAAGTCACTCAAAGTGTTTAAAGGGTAGTGTTTAATCGCTCAATGCATCAACTACTGCCTTACTTACTATATGCTTGCTCTTAAATCCTACTCTTACCACTTATGGAGAGTCAACAACCATGTCAAGAGGTCTTTATAAGGGTTGTAATGGGGATTAGGTAAGGGTAGGTAAATTTGGTAAGAGTTGAACCTATGGTGTTCTGCAATGAGATAAATGACATGCACACAAGCCACAAAAATTATAAGGGATAAACAATGAACAGTAGTCCAAGGTGGGAAATAGGAATCAAGTCAAAATGTTTAGCTCACTTACTTTCTTTCTTTTCATCACATTTCCCTCTTATTCTTCTATTTCTATATTTTTCTTCTTTCTTTTTTTCTTTTTTTTTTCTTTTTTCTCATAAGGGAAGAACATTTTCATAATAGAGTGAATTTCTTTTTGGATTGAAGTAAGCTGCTACAAGATTCCAAAGCTATTCCCAAGATAAAAATTCCCAATAAAAACAACTCACGTACAAAATCATAACCCAAAGTAGAATAAAACTAAGTGGTAATGGAATGATAAAAAAATAGTGAAAGAAGGGGTTATCTACAGAATCAATAAAGGAATGAAGGCTATTTGGCTAGAATGAAAAACCTAAGTGCCTCTATCATACCAAAATGTTAAACTATCCTTGTGGTCCTCATAAGCATTACCGAGCAAGTTCTAAAAGTAAAGACAGTAATTGACACTCTCAACAAGAAATAAATACGAGCATATAAAGTGTATGCTTACAATTTAGGCTCAATTTCTCACAAGTGTGCTTTTGAGTAGGTTCCAAACAAAAATCATCAAAACAGAATTAAATAAACCAAAGCAACTTAGTGCAAAACTCAAACTAATTATCTTACATTCTTCTACGAAACTCAACACTATCGGTTTTACCCGATCACATGGACATAAACAGGATTTCAAAAGCAAGTCAACAGTAAGAGCATCGAAACAAAATGAAAATTTTTCAAAATTTTACAAAAAATTGCACAAAGAATAAACAAATAATTAAGATGGGATAAATATCACCCACCCCACACTTGAAGGACACACTGTCCTCAGTGTACAAAATATAAGAAATGCAAAAGGGAAAAGAACTAATACTGCCTTGACTATGGCTCTAGAGTGAAAAGAGGTGCATCATTAGGGATATCAGGGCGCTGGCTAATTTGTGGTAGAAGAGTGGCTGCAAATAATAAAATAAGGAATTAAAATCGAAACTGAAACAAAAGTTAAATAAAATATGAAAACTAAAACTAAAAAAATGTTTCAAAATAAAAGGTTAAAATATTAGAGATTAAAGATAAAAAAAATTGGGGTGCCTCCCAAAACTGCTTCTTTTTTATGTGATGAGTCTTCTTAGCTGGACTCATGGTGAAAAGCAAACGGGCGTGATTGACGACCATCCATCCTTCTTCCAAGCAAATGGCTTCAAGTATCCGCTTAGAGGGATAATCGTCAGTATCCTCTTCCCGACTATCAAGCAAGCTGCTAGTATGATGGGCAAGACTCGCTCCTCGTATAATTGCACGTAGTCATGATGCTCTAGGGGCTCTTCTAATTTGAAAGCTGAAGTTTCACCAATTGGAAGGATTGACGGTTGGGCAATTTCTTCAGGAACGTCCATGGTTTCCTCTAGTCCTTGTCTTGGTTCACTTGCTAGAAGAAACTCGAGCTCCTCCAAGACTTCTTCATTGGATAACTCGTGCTCATCTTCCATCATCGAAGGGACTTGTGGAAAATCCACCAAAAATTTCTTTAACTGCAACTCAGCATCATCAACTGTGTATTCCTGTTGATAGTCTTTCAGAGGGATCATATTTGCCTCTTCCTTTTCTGGTTCCATCTCCATGTTCAAAGAGTCGTCTTGCACAAAAGCATCATTGTCAAACATAGTTGATAAACCAGAAAAATTCTCATCTGAACAGAAAGTGATGGCGCTCAAGTGTTCCTCGGATTCAGTAGCATTTTATGGAGTTCCCAATTGCTCTTCAGCTAATAACTTGAAGATTAAGCCTACTTGATGCTCTATGTTCTTAATCGAGGCTTGTTGATCTTCAAGTATCCTCTCTGTTTATTGGAATCTATCATCAAGACTTGTAATGAACCTGATATGGACATGGCCAAGCTTAAAGATGGACTTGATGGAGAGGACAACAAGAAAACTAAAGATAAAGCTAAGGTTATTTATCCCTTTTCTTTAAGTTATTGTTTGTTTTCCTTGAGTTCTTGATATTGTTCTTGAAGTATTCTTGGTATTCTTGAAATCTACATTGTTTAGTTCTTGTAGTTTTGATTCTGATTAAAAAAAAAATCAGATCTGAATTAGCAAAAAAAAAAAAAAAGGAATAGGTCTGATTGGTTTGATTGTCTTCGTTAGTGGAAGAACGTGTTTGGTGTTGAAATCATTGTTCTTGGGGTGATTATATAGATATTAGGGTTGTTAAAAGGTTCCTATTACAGCTGGTCTTAAAAGTTTCCTAAAATTAAGAGGAAATTAGGGAGATTTTCACAATCCTACACAAATAAGGATTAGGTGGCTATTTGAGAAGATTCAAAGGGACATTAAATTCCAATGACCTAAGCCCTATACATACCATCTTATTTGAATTAATTCAGCTCTAAATTCATTTTTGTCCTTCATTTATTCCCTTCTTTGTGTGTCTTTTGAGTTCAGGCAGATTTGACACATTTAAAGCATAAAGAGGTAACCTTCTTTCTTGATCAACCTTCTTTGTGATTTTTGCTTCCTAAATTTATTCCTTACATGTCTTATACATCAAATTGAAGTCTTAATTCGTTCTTGAGCTTTAAAATCTTGTTTCCAATGCTGTTTGGTTAGAAATTTTCCATTCGGGTTGAAACATGATTGCTTAGTTCTTGAACTTAATTTCTTATTTCTTTCACCTTATTTTCGTTCCTTTTACATGCCCATTGCTTCTTTTTGAGTTTTTCATTGTTCTTGATTCATTAAACACTTGTTTTTGTTACTATTCCTTCTTTTCCTATTTCAAGCTGAACTGCATCTTTCTTGTTTCTTACATCTAGATTATTTCTTCATATGTCATTTGCATCCGTTTGAAGTTTTCGCTTGTTTGTAGTCCTAATTTTATTTAAAGCATGACTATTTGTTTAATTTTCTTGACTTTTGCGTTTTGCCTCAACTAAGCTTTTAGATCATAATTCTTGGTGCATTGCAAGCATAGTGAAATAACTTGATGTGTGGTTATTGATTCACATAAGAATCCTTGAAAACAACCTGAGTGGTGTGAGTTTTCAGCCTTACGTGATCATTCTTGATTGTGTGAAACACGAGTGACCATCCCCATTAATTGAGAGTAAACACGTGAGGGAGTGTTGGTGAGGTCCTTAATTTCCTTCGATTTATTTTTTTATTGCATACTAACTTTTATTGCAGCATGTCAAGTGGTTCTAGTGGAGGTAATAATGTGCCAACTACCGGCATACCCGCGGTACAAATGCATGAAAATGAGAGGGTGCAACGAAGCATAAGAAATATGAATGAGCAAATGGAGAGGTTGCAACTTGACATGGCAACCCAACAAAGGGAAATGGCAACCAATCAACAAGCCATTATGGACCAAATTAATGCACTTGCCCGAGGTCTGGGAAATAGGCTTAATGAAGGGGGAATGTGCAAGGTAATCATGGGCAACCAATTTGGGTGAATGATGATGACTTTGATGAGGGTTTTGAGGAGTATGATAATGCAACCTATGGTGGGGTTGGTAGAGGCATGGGTAGAGGAGATAGGAGATACCAAAATCTTAGTAGAGGTAGAGGACACTTTGGTGGTGAGTTTGGTGGTTATGGGACCTATGATGATGTTGATAGGAACTTGGGTAGTATCAAACTTAGGATTCTTGCCTTCTTGGGGAAAACTGATCCGGAGGCATATTTGGAATGGGAAAAACGAGTTAACCTTATCTTTGATTGCCATAACTTTTCAGAGGAGAAAAAGGTGAAATTGGTGGTTACCCAATTTAGTGACTATGTTATAGTTTGGTGGGATCAGTTGGTGGTTAGTAGGAGGAGGAACATGGAAGAACCTATTGGTAGTTGGAATGCACTTAAAACTATCATGAGAAGGCGTTTTGTACCTAGACATTACCTTAGGGAGTTACATCAAAGACTCCAATCTTTGAGGCAAGGTACAAAGAGTGTTGAGGATTATTATAAGGAGATGGAAATGCTCATGACTAGGGCTAATTTGGATGAGGATAGAGAAGCTACCATGGCACGATTCATTGGTGGGATTAATAAGGAGATTGCTGATAGGGTAGAGTTACAACATTATGTGGAGCTTGAGGAGTTAGTTCACATTGCAATTAAGGTAGAAAAGCAACTAAAACCTAGATGGACAACAAGGTTTGAATATAAGGGCACTTCGAGTGGGAGGCCACATTGGTCTAATTCTTGGAAAGGAGGTAAGAAAGGTGATGATAAGGTTATTCCCAATGACAATAAAGGGAAAAGCATTTCAAGCAACAAAGACACATCTAAACCCGAAAGTAACAAAGAAAAGAATAGAGACATCAAGTGTTTCAAATGCTTGGGGCGTGGCCATATTGCTTCACAATGTCCAAACAAGCGGGCAATGGTGGCTAGAGACCACGGGGAGATTGAAACAGCAAGTGAATAGAGTAATAATGATGATGAGATACCACAATTGGAAGACGGCAGCGATGATTGCATTGAGGGTCCCATGGGAGGTGAGCTCTTGGTGGCTAGGCGCACACTAAGTGTTCAAATGAAGGAAGATGATACCTTGGAGCAGCAAAGAGACAACATTTTCCACACAAGATGCCATGTACAAGGTAAGACTTGTCTTGTTATTATTGATGGCGGTAGTTGTACAAATGTTGCTAGCACTTTAATGGTTGAAAAATTGGGTTTAAATCTAATTCCACATCCTAGACCTTATAAATTGTTATGGTTAAATAATTGTGGTGAGATCAAAGTGAATAAGCAAGTTATTGTACCTTTCACAATTGGTAGATATTCAGATGAGGCGCTATGTGATGTAGTGCCAATGCATGCTGGCCATATCTTGTTAGGTAGGCCATGGGAATTTGATACAAGGGCTTTCCATGATGGTTTTCTAAATAGGTATTCATTTGTGAAGGATGGGAGAAAAGTTACTTTGACACCTCTTTCTCCTAAGGAAGTGTATAATGACCAATGTAAGTTGGAAAGAGAGAGGCGTGAGGCTGAAAATAACAAAAAGGAGCATGAAAACCCAAAGGGTGAGATTCAGCCTAAAGAGAAAACAAAGGCAAAGGGTAGTTTTTTGGCTAGGGAAAGTGAAGTTAGGCATGCATTTCATTCAAGTCGGATGTTATTTGTTGTTACTTATAAAGATGTATATTTGAACATTACCGAACTTGATCTTTCCTTGCCGAATGTGTTTGCTAATCTTTTGCAGGAATTTGCTGATGTCTTTCTCGAGGAAATGCCAAGTGGATTACCTCCTCAAAGAGGGATAGAACATCAAATAGACTTCATACCCGGGGCTTCCATACTAAATAGACCAGCCTATAGAAGTAATCTAGAGGAGACAAAGGAGCTTCAAAGGCAAGTGGAAGAACTGATGTGAAAGGGGTATGTGCGTGAGAGCTTAAGTCCTTGTGTGGTTCCAGTGATTTTAGTTCCAAAGAAGGATGGCACATGGAGAATGTGTGTGGATTGCCGTGCAATCAATAAAATAACGGTAAAGTATTGTCATCCCATTCCTAGGTTAGATGATATGCTTGATGAGTTGCATGGTGCATGTTTGTTTACTAAGATTGATTTGCATTCTGGTTATTATCAAATTCGCATGAAAATGGCTTTTAAGACTAAGTATGGTCTTTATGAGTGGTTAGTTATGCCGTTTGGGCTCACAAGTACTTTTATGAGGTTGATGAACCATGTCTTGCGTGAGTGTCTTGGTAAATTTATGGTTGTGTATTTTGATGATATCTTAGTTTATTCCGAGTCCATTGATGATCATGTCATGCATGTGCGTAGGGTTCTAGACATTTTTAGGGTAGAAAAATTGTATGCCAATTTGAAAAAGTGTGCCTTTTGCATGGATAAAGTTAATTTCCTTGGTTTTGTTGTTAGTTCAAAGGGGCTCGAGGTTGATGTGGAGAAAGTGGAAGCAATTAGGGAGTGGCCAACACCTAAAAACATTAGCCAAGTTAGGAGTTTTTCATGGCTTGGCTAGTTTCTATAGGAGGTTCATTAAGGACTTTAGTAGTATAGCTGCACCTTTGAACGAACTTGTCAAGAAAAATGTTGGGTTTACTTGGGGTGATGCACAAGAACATGCTTTTAATATGCTTAAAGATAAGTTGTGTGCTGCTCCTTTGTTGGTTTTACCTAACTTTGACAAAACCTTTGAGATTGAGTGTGATGCTAGTGGCATTGGGATTGGGGCTATTTTGATGCAAGAAGGCAGACCTATATGCTATTTTAGTGAAAAACTAAATGGAGCAGCCCTTCGGTACCCAACCTATGACAAAGAACTCTATGCTTTGGTTCGGGCCTTGCAAACATGGCAACACTATTTATGGCCCAAAGAATTTGTTATCCACACAGATCATGAGAGTTTGAAGCATCTCAAGGGGCAAGACAAACTGAACCGAAGACATGCTAAGTGGATGGAGTTCATTGAGACATTCCCATATGTGATCAAATACAAGAAAGGTAAGGAGAATGTGGTTGCTGATGCACTATCTCGCAGGTATGCTTTACTTACTACTCTTGATTCTAAATTGCTGGGCTTTGAGTTCACAAAAAAGTTGTATGTGAGTGATAATGATTTCAGTGGCATGTTTACAACTTGTGCTAATGGGATTGTTTCTGCTGATTTTTATGTGTTTGAGGGGTTTCTTTTCAACAAAAATCACCTTTGTATTCCTAATTGTTCTTTGCGGGCTGTATTGGTTAGGGAAGCACATGGGGGCGGTTTAATGGGTCATTTTGGGGTGCAAAAGACTTATGATATTCTGATTGAGCATTTTTATTGGCCATGCATGAAACGTGATGTGCATAAAATTTATGGTCAATGCATTGTGTGTTTGAAAGCTAAGTCCAAATTGCAACCCCATGGGTTATATACACCTTTACCTATTCCTGATGTTCCTTGGACAAATGTGCCTATGGACTTTGTACTTGGTTTGCCGAGATCTAGGAAAGGTAGAAATAGTATATTTGTTGTTATGGATAGGTTTAGTAAAATGGCTCACTTTATCCCTTGCCATAAAAGTGATGATGTTGTCCATATTGCTGATTTGTTTCTTAGGGAAGTTGTGCGTTTGCATGGTGTACCTAGGACTATTGTTAGTGATAGAGATGTTAAATTTCTAAGTCACTTTTAGCGTGTGCTATGGGGTAAGTTAGGAACTAAATTGCTTTTTTCTACTACTTGCCATCCACAGACAGATGGACAAACTGAAGTTGTGAATAGGACTTTGGTTCAGTTGCTTCGTGCTTTGATTTCTAGGAATTTAAAATCTTGGGAGGATTTGTTGCCATATGTTGAATTTACATATAATAGAGCTGTTCATAGCACTACACACATTTCACCATTTGAAGTTGTATATGGCTTTAATCCTTTAACTCCTATTGATTTGATTCCTTTGCCTCTTAACAAGCTTGTTAGTGTTGAAGGTTCTTCTAAGGCAGATTTGGTTAAAAAGCTACACAAACAAGTTAAAGAGAGAATTGAGAAGCAAAATGCAAAAGTGGCCGAGAGGGTTAATAAAGGACGAATTCTAAAGGTATTCTAACCTGGAGATTGGGTTTGGGTGCATTTTCGCAAGGAAAGGTTCCCAAATCAAAGAAAGTCTAAACTAAGTCCGAGGGGTGATGGTCCATTTCAAGTCCTTGAGAGGATCAATGACAATGCCTACAAGATTGACTTGAAAGGTGAGTATAATGTGAGTGGTACATTTAATGTTGCTGATTTGAGTCCTTTTAATGTAGGTGATGAACTTGATTCGAGGACGAATCATCTTAAAGAAGGAGGGAATGATATGGACATGGCCAAGCTTAAAGATGGACTTGATGGAGAGGACAACAAGAAAACTAAAGATAAAGCTAAGGATCCATTGAGCATGCTACAAGGCCCAATTACAAGGTCAAGGTCCAAGAAGCTACAAGAAGCCTTAATTGGCTATATGCAAGATTGGGCTAGTCAAGGAAGCTCAATTGGTCATGCTAGGATAGGCCCAAGTAAAGACACAACTGAATGGGCTTTATTTAATGTTTTGCAAGTCCAAGTACATGAAGACTAATGTGGGCTAATATTTGGGCTAAAATGTCTTATTTAAGTTCAGAACAATGTTATTGCCTATTTTTCTTATGTGGCGGCTAGGTTTAATAGTTTTACTAGGGTTTCTTATGTTAGGTGGCTATAAAAACGCCCCTTAAGGTGTGTTTTAAGGGGATTCGAATTTTGATTAAAATTATAGTAGTTGTTTCCTTTGCATATTTGCTTGAATTCTTGAATTCTTGTTGAATGCATAAACCACTTATCAAGGAATTGATCTATCCTTGTGGCGTGTTAAGGGTTAGGGTTTAAAGAACTTAGTTTTCTTTAGGTTCTGATCTTGATCAACCATACCTTGCAATTTGATTTAAGCGGTTCTTGGGTTTTGAAACTCAATTTGTTCTTAGGTTTCTAAGATAGTAATTCACGGGTTCATAATTATTAGGGTTCGTGGTTCTAATCTTTGGTGGTTCTTAACAGAACCTCATCATCAGCTCCTCCAACACTAACTCTTCATCTTGAGTTGAAGGTGCAAGATTAGGCTGCTGATGTGGTTGCTGAGATTCTGGTGGTTCTAGGCCATTTAAGCTCCATCTATTGGGTGAATGAGTGCTCCATTCTTGATTGTAGGTGCTTCCATACGAGTCATTTGGCCAACTTTCTGTATAATTCACCTGTTCATAGTTATAAGAACAATGAGCAACATCACTATACAATGGACAATCATTACTCAAATGTAAACCACAACAAAATTCACAAAAAACTTGAGATGAAAGGATAGGAGTGGAGAGTTGATCGGTAGCCCTGCAAAACGATTCCACTCGAGCTTCTAAAGATGCACGGGTATCCTAATTTTTAGCACTCTCTTGGTTCCTAATCTCATTTTCCAATGCGCCATACAAAGAGTTTGAGTTTAGCATTGAACCTCCTTATCATTCACTATCTGAATCATAAACTTAAACAAAATAAATATATACAAACAAAATAAAAATAAAAATTAAAAAAATTAAAAAAATTAAAAAATTAAAAAAATTAACAAATAGCAAATTTCACTCTAGTTTTCAAACATTCCCCGGCAACGGCGCCAAAAACTTGATGGGCTAAATCGTGTTAGCTACAATCTAAGGTAGTGTACCTATCGATGCAGTCTAGCACTAATGGCGAGTATTAAGGTCGTATTCCTCGGGAAAGTGAAAGCCCAGAGTTACTCCTTTGTTCTTTGTTATATTAACCTAAAATGAGTGATGAATACTTTCTAAACTAACTAATAGCTACAAGCTAAGTTCTAAGGGAGATGCAGGAGTAATTGATAAATGAGATAATCAAGGCAAGAAGACAAACCCAAAGGGAATCTAAACTAGTTGGCAACCAAACAAAAGATAAAGGATCGGTGAGTCTAATTATGCTACCTGTGGACGAATTCTTAACCGAATTCGGTTTCTCTCTCTCGATAACCGAATTCCTAAACCTAATAACCTAAAGTTGGAATCTCTTTCTAACGATTGATTCTTAAATTAGCATTAAGCTTTAATCCGCCGCTATTAAGCTTTGTTAATTCTTAATCCGGCTAGTTAATTATCCTTATCTCTAAGCGATTATTAACCAGTTCTTGCTATTCAAAATTCCAATTGCCAAACGGATTTCTCAATCTCACAAAGCAATCTAAACATCACAATTCACAACGTCTCATGAATAATGCATTATCTTATTAATACTGAAAGCAAGAAGAATACAAAATTATCCCAAACAATCCAACAATATAATATCAAGCCAACATAGTAAAGAAATCCCAATGGATTAAATCAATCTAGCTAATCATATTTATTCTTAAAATACACAAGAATTCAATTACAACAATAAGCAAAGGTAGAGAAAACCCGATTACACCCTTGGATGAGAGTAAACAGCCCCAATTCCTTTTGCTCCAATTGAATCGATTCTTGTTCCTCTTGCTCGATTTGAAAATCAATCAACGAACCTCGCCCAATCTTAGATCCTTCAAGGGAATCCGATTGAAACCTTGATCCAAGTCTCCTTTTCCTTTGGTTTCAGCTCAAAAAACCCTTAGGGAGAGAAAAATTAGGGTTTGGGACGTTCTGCTCCGCTCATTTTTTTTTTCTTTCCTCTCTTCTTTCTTTTAATTAATTCCCCCTGTCGCCACTAATATGGCCGTGTTGGTGGCCGTGTTCCTAACACGGTGTGGTGTTCATGGCCATGTTACTCTCTGTGGCCGTGCTCCCTAAGAACTTATTTTTCTTTTATGTTTGATGACACCCAATACGGCCAGTGTTGAAACCAACACGGCCATGTTCAGCTTCCTCATGCTCGTACTTTAGCTTGTTTCGGCAGCTTCGGCATCCAATTATGCTCAAATTCTTCCCTTTATCATCCTTTGACTTCTTTTAGACCTAATGCACACAAACAGATGCATAGGGTGAGTGTTGGGACCAATTCACATCCAAATGTCCATAAAATCAATCTTAAAAACCCCATTTAGATGTGTGTATTTTACGCACATCACAATGCATCATAATGACCACTCAAATGTGGGGAAGGATTAAAGTGCCTTAGTCAACCTTTGCAACTAACAATCTCATAATGTAATTCAATCCTTCCATTGTAGTTTTATCCCAATTGATTCATAGAGCATGATGCAAGTGCCAACTCTATAATTGAATCAATCATATTTATTCTTGATAATTGTATATAATATCTTGAATAAGATCTATGAAACACTTTTCATAATCTTCTTTCAGACAACCTTGGCCAAGGATTTCCATGCTAAAGCATATTAAGAATCATTAGGATAAGGTCTCGTGACATATTACCTTGGGTAATGAATTATTTATTGATAACTTATTATCTTCATATGACTCTTAGTATAGCCAATGACTATCCATTGAGCACTCCATGGATAGGAGAGCATAAGATAATATCAAAGTATAGTAATCCTCATATAAGATAATATACTATCATCTCAAGTCTAAGGATCACGTCTTACATGATTTTCACAAGAGTATTGTCCATAGACACTTGGAGTAAAGTCCATATTGACTACTCAGTAGGGTTATGTTCAATGAACTTGTTCTTGTAATAAACACCCATATGCTTATCTCATAATCCATATTCCTTAACCCTATGAGACAGATTGCTTCCTTCACAAGTAAGTTGATAACATATTATGGTAGTCTCGAGCGTTTGATTAATATCCAATGATCAATATCTAATTATTGATCAAACATCGACTATGAACAAAGTTTAGGAACTATGTAATGAGGATCTCATTATTATAAACTCGCTTTATAATTTCTCTTATGTTTGTGTTTACATTCCATGGTGTTCATCTCTAACGGTTTAGATTGTTTCTTAATAAAACTCGACTACTCGTACCATTAGAGTCGAAAAATGCCTTTAGTATAATTGTATGCCATTAATTATGATGTATAAATTAACACAGATCATCTGACAACTCTTTGTCTTTAAGGCATACTCTAACATAAGGATCACGTCTTACATGATTGTCACAAGAGTGTTGTTCATAGACACTTGAGATAAATTCCATATGGACTACTCAGTAAGGTCGTGTTCAATGAACTTGTTCTTGTAACAAGCACCCATATGCTTATCTCGGAATCCCTATTCCTCAACCTTATGAGACAAATTGCTTACTTCACAACTAAATGATAACACATTGTGGTAGTCTCAAGTGTTTGATCAATATCCATTGATATAATTCTTGATCAAACATCGACTATGAACAAAGTTTAGGAACGTATGTAATGAGAATTTCATCATTATAAACTTGCTTTATAATTTCTCTTACATTTGTGTTTACATTCCATATTGTTCATATCTAACGGTTTGGATTATTCCTTAACAATACCTGACTACTCATACCATTAGAGTCAAACAATGCCTTTAGTATAATTGTATGGCATCAATTGTGATGTATAAATTAACAAAGATCATCTGACAATTTTTTATCTTTAGGGCATACTCTAACAGCTCCAAGCAAAAGGGATGAATCAATTAATCTTATTGATTGATTCACCCAGGGTCTTCTTCTTAGGAAAACATTATTCTCAATAAAAACATCAACCTTGTCACACCGTGAATCTCTTTCTATATATATGGGCTTTTAATCATAGTCCTTAAAGGTATAGGATTACTACAAAGCCCTAGCTTACATTAGTTGGGCTTTTATTTTCCAAATTGGACTTTGATTAATTAAGTTATAATCCATGGATAATCAACCTATCATATGCCCATTATACAAGGCCCATTAGCTCTTAATTAATTAAGCTTTAATTAGGCCTAATATATATGAGCTTAAGCCCAATGCTTAGAAGCCTCATTTTAATCCTCATTTAAAATCTATTTGTGTATGACCCAAAAAATTCCTAACATGTTGGCAATGAATATGGATTATGAATTAAACTCTTTTAATTCGATGTTAATTCTCTAATTTAACTTAATCCATATTCATAAATCAAGATTGGCAACTAGCAATGCATCATGACCACCCAAATATATAAGAATGATTAAAGTGCTTTAATTAACCTTTGTAGTGAACAATCTTTTAATGTAATTTAATTCTTTCATCGCACTTTTATCCTAATTGATTCATAGAGTATGGATGCAAGTGTCAACTCTATAACTGAATCAATCATTTTTATTCTTCATAATTGCATATAACATTTTGAATAAGATTTGTGAAACACTTTTCATAGTCATCATTCATACAACATTGGCCAAGGATTTCCATCTTAAACCATATCAAGAATCATCAAGATAAGGTCACATAACATATTACCTTGGGCAATGAATTGTTTATTGATAACTTATTATCTTTATATGACTCTTACTATACCCAATAACTTTCCCTTGAGCATTCCATGGATAGGAGGACATAAGATAATATCAAAGTATAGTAAGCCTCATATAAGATAATATACTATTATCTCAAGTCTAAAGATCACATGTTACATGATTGTCATAAGAGCATTGTTCATAGACACTTAGGGTAAATTCCATATGTACCAATTTGTAGAGTCGTTTTCAATGAACTTTCTCAACCTAATGAGAAAAATTGCTTACATCATAAGTGGTAACACATTATGGTAGTCTCGAGCATTTGATTAATATCCAACGATCAATATCTAATTCTTGATCAAATATCGACTATGAATAAAGTTTAGGAACGTATATAATGAGAATCTCATCATTATAAACTCGCTTTATAATTTCTCTTTCATTTATATTTACATTCTATGGTGTTCATCTATAACAGTTTGGATTTTTCTTTAATAATACCATGACTACTCGTACCATTAATAGTTGAAAAATTCCTTTGGTATAATTGTATGCCATAAATATGATGTATATATTAACACAGATCATCTGACATCTTCTACTTGCACTAAAGCATAATCAAAGCCAATCACCATGGTATCCAATATTAAACTCTTCCTTATGATGATCATGTTCTTGCTAGGTCAAACTACTTTGTTGGAGGATCAAATTTGGGATCCTCAATGGGCATTTGTTTATCTTTATATTATACTAATAAGTCATTTATTAGTAATACTTCAATACAATATTTTAGATCGTAGATGAGACCTTGGTTCAATGAAAATGGCTCTATTATCTATCTAACTCTATAGGTCAACAATACTTAAGAACCTCACCTAATTCTTAAAAAGAATATTAAGGATCCAAATGTCTTTCATTTATTGCCTCAAATATAATGAGATTTACTGAGCTTAAGTTGTAAGAATTATGACCTTCTGGAATTCTTTCCAAAACTTATGCTTTCCTTTTTAAAAATGAAATGAATGTATCTTGTGAGTTTATTCTATGTGATTCACAATTAACATCTAGAATAACCATAAAGTCTAATACATAACATGACATATGTATATAATAGAATCTTATGCTTTCGCATAAATCATTCTATTAATAACCTTTTTCTCAATGTGTTTATGGCACATATCTTTGGAAAGAGATATGTCATGAGACATCGCTAACAGTCTTTCTTTGATTCTTCCATGTTAAACCTTTTAACATATATTTCTATGTATAAGAAGTTTAGAATATACATGCAGTTTAAAGCATCTATCTCTATAGATCTCAACTATAGAAAGTAAATTGCATGTTCTAACTCTTTATGGATTTATAGGTTTTGGTAAGACAAGCTCTTGATAAAGGTTAGAATAGAGATTTAACAGTTATGGTAAATTTCATATTTGGAGGAGATTCATCTCTAATAGCTAGCCACAAATGAAGTAGATGAGAAGTGTTAACTATACACAATGAAGCAAGGGCCTCATGCCTGAAAATTCGATTCGGACCAGAAGACATGATAAAGGAAAAAGAACATAATAATGATGCAATAGTGATTCAAGGTTACATCAATGATTACTTAGTCTGCAGAATCTTGATAGATAATGACTGTGTTGTTAATCTATATCCTCTATGCTAAATTGAGAAGAAAATGGTGAGCTATAACCCATATACTATGTAAGCAGAGTATTGAAGGCTACAGAGTTACGATATCCGAAGATAGAGAAGCTGGCCATAGTAATATTGGTTATTGCTCAAAATTTACATCCTTAATTTCATTCCTATACGATTAAGATAATGATTGATCAACCTTTAAGGAAGGCGCTACAACAACCCGAGACATTAAGCATATTGGTGCACTGGTCTATCCAGTTGAGCAAGCATGATATCCGATATGAGTCAAGAAAAGTACTTAAAGCTCAGATACTAGCTGACTTCATCACCAAAGTAGCTGACATGGTTGAAGAGAGTAGAGCAACAAACTTGGAGCCTATTTATGGATGGCATTTCAAAAAAAATGAGACGATATAGGAATCATCCTAAAAGGACCATTAAAGGTAAAAGTTATCTATGTTATTATACTTATGTTTAAGGCTACTAATAATGTTGTACAATATGAGGTCATGTTAACTAGCTTAGAGCTAACCGATGAGGTTCGTCCTCATGATATTCGAATCTTTAATGATTCATCATTAGGAAATTTTCATACAAAATGTGAGACCATATAGAAATATTAGAAGAAAGCGCTCTAGTTATTATGGAGTATTTCAAAAAGAGAAGGATCCTAGCAGATAAGTCAAATACCATGAGAAGATAACAGTGAGACTGATCAAGTGACCAAATCAGAAGTAAAAAATGGGGAATTGTTTCAATCCTGGTTGCTAAACTAGATTCGAAATAATCCAATCATCAAGCAAATGGAAGTTAATCTTATAGGTGACATTGACGACTATATGAAACTAATTATCCAATACCTATAGAAGGGAGAGCTCCCCAAGGATATCCAAGCCTTTAATATCCAAAGGAATGCTGCTAACTACTCTTGGTATAAGGGAATCCTTTATCGAAGATCTTTGACTTACCCTTAGTCTCGATGTATTTCTTTGGAGGAAGGAAGATATGTGTTACGGGAAATACATGAAGGAATTTGCGATCTCACGAGGGAGCAAGAACGATCATAAGGACAGCTTTATTACATGGTCTCTATTAGCCAACCATAAAGGCTGATGCAATAGATTTGGTCAAGAAGTGTGAAAAGTGTCAGAAACATAATGACACCATTCATAAGCCAGCTTTTGGCCAATTTCCCCTGAAGAGTCCCTGGCCATTCGCGATTTGGGGGATGGATATCAGGACAAAGAAAATCTATAATTATTACGATAGACCATTTTACTAAATGGGTGGAAGTTGAGTCGGTGGCAATGATTACTAAGAAAAGAATTGAAGATTTCTTTAAGAAAATAGTGATATATCGTTTTGGGATGCCTTATATCCTTGTAACAGATAATGGGAAACAATTTGATTATGAGAGGTCCAAAAGCTTATTTAAAAATTTATGGATTCAACTCAAATTCAATTCTATTGCGCATCCACATACTAATGGACTCACAGAAGTCACTAACAGAACTATCTTGTAGGGATTGAAGAAACATTTAGATCAATTAAAAGGACGTTGGGCAGAAGAGCTCCCGAATGTTATCTAGGCTTATAGGACATCTCCAATGAGAGCCATTGGAGAAACCCCATTCAAGTTAACCTATGGGATCGAGGTCGTAATCCCAATAAAAATTAGGATACCCATAGTAAGGGTCAAAGAGGTTAATCATGCTGATAGTGACATCGGATTAGGATAGATGTTGATCTAGCCGAAAAAATCAGGGATTAAATATCCATTCGAGAGGCTGCCTATAAACTAAGTATAGCCAAGTATCATGAGCGAAGGTGAAATCCTGCCTCTTTCAGGTTAGAGATTTGGTGCTAAGGAGACCAAACGTAGGCAAAGGAGATTCAGAAGTAGGAAAATTAGGGGCAACTTGGATGATGCCTACCAAATCCTAAAAGCAATTGGAAATAGAGCTTTTCAACTTCAAACCTTGGAAGGAATTTGTGTCCCAAGGTACTAGAATATAAATGATATGCGCTATCTGCACACGACAAAGTGCACCGATCGTATCAAGTAATAAAGTGATGAATAAGAGTATCATTCCACTAGGAACTACCTGTGAATATTATTTTCACTCATATACTAATGTCTAGAATTAAAATATAGTTTGGTTATAGTGAGATTTGAAAGTAAATTAAAATTAAATTAAGAATTAAACAATTGGTATATTTATCAGGATAAAACCTATTCGGGTAATGAATCCCCCTAATAAGTTGAATCTTTTATGAAACAAATAGCAATTAAATGAAAACTAAGAGTTGAGTTGGCATTCCTTAAAATTAGGTAAAAATCTGTCTCAAGTGATTAAACCCCTAATTTCTAAGAGGAGGAAAAAGAATCTCTTCTCAAACCCATTCACTTAGATCATGCATTAAGATTAAGGAACTATTAAAACAAAAGATCTTGTAGATCTATCTCTAATATCTCAATCAATTCTTAAACCTTAAGATGTGATCCATTCATAAATAATTATCTCTAATCAATTTATAAAAATAATTCCTAATCAATATGTTGACTTATCCATTGAAAGATGATTAAGTAATCAAAGGAATAAAATAACTCATAGAAAAGATTTAATTGTATTAACTTTAATTCAATTCACACAATATAAAATTAGGGTTCATCAAACAAAAATAGTAAGAAAATTAGTTTCTACACATTGCAATGAAGAAATAAAGATTAGGGAAAGAAGATCTCAAACTATTAATGGATGATTAGAGATGAAAATCTTCAATCTTGGAAATAAATGATAGAAATGATGTCCGTCTTTAAAAAGTAACCAATCAAACCCTAAGAAATGAAAGTTAGAAAAAGTTTTCTAAGTGATCCTCTCTTTAGAAATGAAATAATGATGAAATCCTTTTCAAATAACCTTAAAAGTTCTTTAAATAGTGAAGTTTAATAATCCACATTTTCCTTTCTAGACCGTTCTATAGTCTTCTCAAGAATTCTTTTGAGCTCTCTATTCGTGTTTTCTACTTACATATATATATATATATATATATATATATATATATATATATATATATATAATTAGGAATAAAAATAAAAAATATAAATTAAAACCTAACCTATGTCATATTATAAAAAATAAAATCTAATTTGGTCACTAACTTTATTATTCGGGTTCAATTTAATTTTTATTTAAATTTTTAAATATTTTAGTCTAAATCTTTACATATTTAGCTCAAATTAGTCCTAATTTTTTTATAAAAATAAAAGAGTGAGTTACACACTTCCTAGAAAGAGAGTAATAAAATGAAGAATAAAAAATAATTTCTTATATTAAATTATTTAAACTAAAAAATATATATTAATATTTAAATAAAAAACAATAAGAAAAATATTGCTATGATATTCTTATTATTTTCTATTTTAATAATAACAGTGAAAGAGACAGTTGCAATAGTAATGGTGTTGAGAGCGGTTTCAACGAAAATAATAGTGGTAATACTTATTGTTTAATTATATTAATTGTATTAAAATTATAAAATAATTTTTAAATAATATTATAATTGTTAAGAGAGAGCCACTCTCACTCTCTTATTCTTTTAAGAAATATAATTAATTTGAGTCAAATATATAAAAATTTAGACTAAAAAATCTATAAATTTAAAAAATAACTAAATTGAGACTAGATTATTAGTTAAATTACAATTTATTTCTGGTATAAATTGACATAAAAGTCGAATAGAGGAGATGATTGTATTTCAACGCATGAATTATTAGACCAATTATGAAATTTGGTGCTAATCTAGAGCCATAGCTATGTCTGAAATTGCGTGTCTCATACCATATTTTAAAAATATGTTTTGATGTCCTTTTTTTTGAAATAAAATTTATTTTGATTTTAAAAAGTATTTTTTAAAGAAATAGATTAATTTTATTTTTCAAAAAAGTATATTTGATATAAAATAATTTATAAAAACTTAATTTAATAAAATATTTTAAATTTATTTACTTAATGCAAAAATAATTCTTAACTTTAAACAGAATGTAGTTCAATTTGTTCCTAGTTCCTATGATATTAATGAGAGTTTTTATTTTTTTTAATCTAATATCTCGTAGTTTTTGTTATTATAAATAATTATAATTAAGAAAATTGTAACATTTTATATAGAAAATTAAATGAGTAATTTTTTCCTTAACCATTAGAAATTTAGAATATGTCTTCAATTTATCAGAAAAAAAAAAAGACAATATAAATAATGTCAGACTGAATAACATCTCCATTGTTATTACTTATATGCTGATTAATTTCACAAAATTTAAAAAAGCTTGTTTGCTATTTTCAGCAAAGATAATCACAAAAAGACACTGCTCTTTCTTCCATCTCTCTTTAACCTTAATATCATCTCTCCAACCTTGTAAACTAATACGAAGCAAACTTGTACATTCATAGCTATACAATGTTTCTATTTCTTACTGGTTGCAAGGGCATAGATACCCTCTTCTCTTTTATCATTACCATGTAATCACATGATGATGTACTACTCCTTTTTATAGCTGATAATTAAGAAAAGAAGCCTCTTTTTTCTCTCGAAATTGTGCTCTCCAAATCTCATTCATGGCTATAGATATTCTCACCTTGCAAAATTTGTAAGTATCTCGAGTTTCTTTCTTGATTCTTTTTTTTTTTTTTTTTTTTGGAAAACTATATAGAACATCACATGTAATTTTGCAGTTTTGATCATTCAATTCTGTTTTAATTTGTGAGTTTCTTGGAATTTCGTTTTCTGGTCATAGTGATAAAAGTTACCTCTGTTTGGGAGTTACGCTGATAAAAGATCCTGCTTTTTATGAATTTTGAAGTGAAGTTTATTTTTTCTTGTTCACCCATGAAATGCTGTAATACCCTGTTTTGCTTTCTTGAAATAGATTTTTTTTTTTTCTTTCTTTTTGGAAGCTATAGCTTGCCTATGAGTAGGAATTTAGTGATCAAACGATTGAAGATTGGTATAGAACCAGGCATTGGGTTTGGAAACCGGGTTTAATTGCGGACTTCAACTATCTAATGAATTTTTACTTTTGGTCTCTTTTGCCACTTAAATACTTCAACTTTTCTGTTCTTGGTTCAAGTTATTATTCTATTGTTGAATATAGAGCTTTTTGTTATTGGCTTGTCATTTATTTTACAAACTATTCGTTTATCTAATTATTATTGGATGACTAAGAATATGGAGTATGTAAAATGCCAATGATGGAGATTCAAGTAGATATCTTTCCTGGTGGATACTTGGATGTTATTTATTCAATAGAATTTGAGAATGTTGGAATGGACTACGTTTATAGAGAAGCAAATAATATAACTGTTTCTGTATCCCTGTGTGGCCACTTTCGCATTAAATTAGTGACCTAATTTTTGAAGATTTAATATGTTTAATTTTTGCTATTTCACTACACTTAGTTATTCTCCATAAAAAGAAAAAGAGAAAACAAGAAAGTCATTAGCTTGGTGTGTGAATGACTCAGCCTATTAGAGTGATGTACTGTCCTGGTGGTTTGCTGTTGTTTTGGATTTTGCCACTTCATCAGTTGTGTCGTCTGTGATTAATGCTGTTCTTTTTGGGAACCAGATTAATGCTGTGTTTAATTGTTTAGTTTTATGCTATTTTACAAGTTAAAGCTAGTTGTCAGGATTTTGTGAGGGAAAAGGCTACCAAGTTCATTCAGGCATGCTTTCAAGCCCATAGTTTTTGCTAGTAGTTTCTTGATTGCTAATATAGTCAATGCTCTTTTAATGTTAAAAATTATTTTAAATAAATTGATTTTTTGAAGCATTTGTACTGTATTTTATTCTTTTCCTTTCATTTCAGGTATATTGAATCCTGTGGGAGGCATGGGGTTCTACCTAATACTTCAGTTTTATCAGGTTTCTTCGAGGTTGAGTTTTGATTGAGTTACATTATTTGTATTTATTTATATGTATAATATATAATCCATTTATTGGTTCAATCTGGAATTCTTTTTCCCCCTTGTTTTGTTTGGTGGTAACGCAAAACTGAATCTGATCATACTTTACTGTTTAGGCTGAGGTTAAAAAGTCTTGCAATGAACTGCGTAACCTCGAAATATTCTTGGATCAACTTAAAGATTTTGATTTTCTTCCTCTTCTTGATGTGTGTAAGTCAATTGAGACTTCTGAGATTGAAGCAATTGACATACATAATGGATCATCATCTGTCTTGAATGGAGAATATGCTTTAGCTCTGATTCGTGCTTTTAATCAAAAGCTTCGAATAGTTGATCTTCAGGACTCATTATATGAAAAGGACTTCTTGAGGTATATGCTTTGTCTTTGATGCCGGCTTTCAATTAAAGCTAGTTGAGGTAAATCGTGCTGTTATTATGCAGTGTCTTTATCAAGTTATCTATTTTCTGTCTGATTGAATATATGTCCCAACCTTTATTGGAAACTTTTAAGCAATTTTAGTTTATTATTTATTTTGTAGGCATGAGGAACTTTAAGCAACTGAAACTTGAAAGTGAATTCTCATAAGCTATGGCCGATGTCTTCATTTTATGATCCATATTGTTGTTGGAACACTAGCTATAAGATAAATTTCCAAAATTGGTTTTTGTATGGTTTAAATGAAACCAGTTTTATTTTCAAATATTTGTATTTATTGGTCCTTTAGATGTAGAGGTTCTTGAGCAATTGAAGAGAGGCAGTGCTGTAAGTAATGCTCAAGGAATGATTAGTAAGGATAATATTTAATCTGGTATTTCCCTATGCCAATAGGTGATTTTCCCCTCATCTATTATTCTCAGGCTCAGGATTTGCTCAATTAGCATAACTAGCATAATCACTCATTTCAAAGTCCTTCCATCCCTTCCTCTTGTTCTTGCACATAAATTTGTGGCTTGTTTACCATTCTGAATTCTACAAATAGCTACTGTGCTTCTCAGAATCTTCCTCAAGAATATCTTACATTTCCCTCAAGCTGCCATATCTCTAATGGCCAGGCTTCTTGCTACCTCTGTCAGCCAATTAGGAGAGTTGCCATCTATAATCTAGACTACCTTGCTGGTTGTTAGGTTTTGATAAGTCTAGCTAATGATGGTTTATTGGTGCTGAATTATAACTCATCAGTAGATTTTTCCATTTTGAACATTAACTGCTGTGCTATCTTGTCTGCTCAGTTATTGCTGCACTCAGTTTTCTTTTCTTTCTTCCATGGTTCAATATAATAAGATATAGTATTATGTCACTACTCTTTTTACTGAATGATGCATTCAAAGTTTTATTTTCCTCTTCCTTTCGTTTTTTTGTTTCACATCTTTTCCATGGCACTTTATTGTGCACATACAGCACTAATTTGAGTTTCATTATTAGGGAGCTGTCACAAGGAGGGTTGTCATGCCAAGTTTTAAACTTGAGGTCATCACGTCTTCGGAATCTCAACTTGTCTGGGGAATTCATGCGGATACACACCCTCAATCTCGATTTCAACACTTCACTAACTAGCTTCTGGGAGGATTGTTTTGCTTGCATGCCCAATCTAATTTGCCTTTCAATGTGTGCAACAAGAGTTGCTAATCTCTGGACAACTGTAGCGGCACTTTCTAAACTTTCTTCTTTGGTAGAGCTAAGCTTTCAAAAATGGTTGTGCTGCAATGAGACTGGGTCTTCTTCAGCCCCATCTAGTGGAAAGTCAGATGAGCAATGCGAATTTAGTCAGCTGAACAGTTTTTCTAACAATGAAGCACCATCCATTGATATCGGTGAAAATACAGATCCTAATTTAAGCACAGAAGAGGCATTCAGGAATATGTTTTCTTTCATTGGCTCAACTATAAATCAAGAAGTTCAAAACATGGTAGAAGATTCATCAGATAACAGTGAAATGGATTTTTCAAGTTACTGGGAAGAACATGGTTACATGGATTCATTATCCAGTGTATCTCTTGGGTCAAATAGACAGGCCAACTTGCAGGATGAGGTAACCCACATGTGCCCTTTCTCCTTTGAATCGCTCGAGTACTTCCATGAGAAAATACTAAAGGCATCTTCCCCTGAAAGTCTGACGTATTCAATATAATTATTTTGGAGTAACGTGCTGATAGCATTTTAAAGGAATCAATTCAATGGCCCAGGATATGAAAAATCTTTTTGTAAGATGTTTAGAAATTCCCAACATGTAACAATAGTGTTGCTAAGTGATTGCTAAGGCTATTTCCTTTATATTGGTAGATCTAATGCTTGACATGCCACTTTCAAATTTGTAATTTATTTCAGGTGTCTTTTGGCAATATGTGCAATAAGAATGATGAGTCCATGCCAGGTGCTTTAACAAGGGATATTGCAGATGTTGCTTTGACGTATATTTCTTCTCATGCTTCACCCGTATGCTATGAGAAACACTATAGAGAATACATGATAGCTTCAATGCCCCATTTGAAAACTTTGGATAACTTGCCTATAAGAAAGATTGACAGGGAAAAGGCTGCTGTTACATTTTCGCAGTACTTTGAGTACTTACCCTACAAACGAAAATATAAAGAGAGTGTTGTTAGTATTTTGCAGAAGCGTGAAATAAAAGAAAGTCGTTCTTGTCTGCGGACTGAAAATCATAAGCCTTCATATCCTTGTAGAAACTCGCAATACTTCTATACCCGGTCATTTTGCGCTGCTAAAGTAGGTTCTTCTGCTTGGCCTTTTCTACACTCACTTTCTGTATCAAAATGTGATTTGGGAGGTGGAAGGAGGTGCTTTCGTCCAAGGCAGTTTGAGTATCATCCATCAATCTCTAGCCTATTCGTATTTGGAACTTTAGATGGTGAAGTAGTTGTAGTCAACCATGAGAATGAGAAATTAGTAAATTATGTTCCCTCACTTGGAGCAATGAACAGTGTGTTAGGCTTATGCTGGCTCAAAAAATATCCATCCAAGGTATGCGATTACTGCAGTCTGCATGGAGTAAGAAATGTTAAATTATAGTAAAAGTGCATGTGAAATGCTTGATGTGAGAAATCATTTATTATAAAAGGGCCTATCATCATTATTATAGACTGCCATTTTAAGAATCTGAAGTGTTGTGTGATGCATATGAGAAACTATTCTTTTAATAACTTAATTAAGGGCTCACTTGGTGCACAAACTACTCTCCGGTTGGTGTGCAAGTAGGGGGAATATGGGTGCAAGAAGAAGTTCTCAAATTTATGGCATTATTCATTTTAGAAATAAATTAGAATTAAATTTATGTCCATATGTGAATAAGGAAGATAGATATTGTTTTGTATGTATTCTAGGTTGACCAAATTATCATTAATAATTGCTTATGTTCTTGATCTTTTAAACTTTTAAAACTTAGCATCTTTCCTTTGTACTCCTTCTGGTCGATCCTTCTTTTCAAAAATTAAAGAAAAAAATCAATAAGAAATGAGTGGATGCAGTTTAATTAGTTTGAAATTTTGACACTTCTAAAATGCGGGTAGTTTTGGTATTTAAGAGCAGTAATGTTAGTATTGTCCAGAAAAAGTTTCACTGACAGATGTAGATTTTCTCAAATTATTTCTATTGTAGGTCCTAGAATGCAATATTATTGTTATACTTTTAAGCATGTTGTTTCCTTGCAGAAACCAGGTTGGTCTTAAGATAAGCTGCACAAACCAAAATTTAGCATTTGTTTTTATAATAGTGCTTTAACTATAATATGGCTATTACAAGAAGCATATAGTTTTTAGTTTTTATTTCACAATATATATTTTCAGTTATAGATGCATGACCTGGATTTCCAAAAGGAATTCCTTGAATTAAGTTTAAGACACAGGTAAATACTATACCTTAGGACGCTTGGCATATGTTGAATTTTTTCAGCTCATGTAATATGATGTGCATCCATGATCTTAAAGTGCTTTTTGGCCCTGTGAGAACAAAATATGTGGTCCATGAAATTGAACTCCTACCGAAGAGGTAGTTCACCTTGGGCAATATTCACCTTAGATTCTCAAAATAACATTTTGGCAATATTGATTAGTCAACTGTCTTCATCTTTGGGCATACTTGGGGAATTTACTTATGTGCTTATCAAATCCCCCATAAATATGATAATTCCTTATTCTGTTTGGGTTCTTTCCTGTTGAATGCCAGCTAATAGCAGGTTCTGATAACGGCTCATTAAACTTATATGATGTTGAGCATATGCCCCCGACAGTTTCAGGCATGTATACGGGTGCTGGTTCAGTCACCTTTGATGATTTTGACCAATTGACATCTGTTCATGTTAATGCTACGGATGAACTATTTCTTGCAAGTGGATACTCAAGAAATGTTGCTCTATATGACATCCAATGTGGGAGGCAAATACAGATGTTCACTGATATGCACAGGGAACATATCAATGTTGTGAAGTTCTCGAACCATTCCCCATCGGTCTTTGCTACTTCTTCATTTGATCGGGATGTCAAACTATGGGACTTGAGACAGAAACCAATACAGCCTTGCTATACTACTTCAAGCTCTAGGGGAAATGTGATGGTTTGCTTTTCTCCTGATGATCACTATCTTCTTGTCTCTGCCGTTGACAATGAGGTATTCCTGAATTGTTTTTACTGCATGCTTAGGGCTTTCAATGCGTTCAATCATTTACGGTTGGATATGGCGACCCCATTAATTTTTCTCCATGGTTCAGAATTTGCGCTCAGTGATACATAATTACATGATAATTTTTGTCATGTTAGGTTCGACAACTTTTGGCTGTTGATGGGAGTCTCCACTTGAATTTTGATATCTCTTCAATTGGAAGTTCACAGAATTACACACGCTCCTACTACATGAATGGAAGGGATTATATTGTTAGTGGGAGCTGTGATGAACATGTGGTTCGTATCTGCTGTGCTCAAACTGGAAGGCGCCTCAAAGACATATCTTTGGAGGTATATCAATTTTCCCATTAATATGCTTTCTGTGATGTAGCACCAAGCAGAGATTATTGTAAAGCAGGAAAGAAAAGCACTAGTCTTAAATTTATATTTAGTCTCACTCCAACAAAAGCCAATCTAAAGCCTAGGGCTCATAAGTCGATATTCATTAATGAGTGCCGCCAAGGGAAGGATTAGGGATTGAATTTCTAAGATTAATAACTAGCATTTTGTCCTTTTTGCAGGGAAGAGGCTCAGGGAGTTCAATGTATGTGCAGTCTCTGAGGGGCGATCCTTTTAGGGTGAGTTTTGCATTTCGGTACTGATTCTTAATGTGCTTTTGGTAATTGATTGGCAGACTCAACAAATATGTTAATAACGCGCGATGAGTCTTGTTCTTCTATCGTTTATTTACTTGTTTCCAGTAGTTGTTTCTCTTGCTTCGCTTGTTCTTTAGCCCACTTTAGCAGCACTTGAGACAGGTGTTAGAAATTGTCATTTGAGTAGGTTCTATGAAGTACTGACTGGTGTGCACTTGTGCATGTTTTGATTGCAAGTGATATTTTCTTGTTTTCTTGTCCACAGGATTTCAATATGAGCATTTTGGCAGCCTACATGCGTCCAAACTCAAAGTATGAAATTGTCAAGGTATACACATGCTTGCTCTTCTTAACTCTCTCTCTCTCTCTCTCTCTCTCTCTGTCTCCTGTATGTTTGCTTCATTTAGTTCCTGTCAAGTTACTAAAATCTCAGAGGAATAATTTGCAGGTTAATCTGCTTGCGTCTTGCGATCATGCTAAAGAAAGCTCTTACAGCCAACATTCTCAACCATCCAACAGTATGGGAGGCTGATGTTTGTGTATGGGTTCATAATTCATTGTAAATTTACTTTATAACTAAATAGTAAATATTCATTACCTTTTTCTTTGTATTTACATGCATTAAAAAAATGTAAATACCTGGTGCAAAAATGTTTGGGTGCAAAAGTGTGTTCTAGAGTTGTATACAGAACCCCTTTCTAACCCAATAACAGTATTTTCAATTACAATAGCCGAATGTATCATGACGATATTTCAGTATCATCGAGCCAAAACACACATTGATGTTGGTTCTTCTTACATAAATGAGTGAAAGATAGAAAGCAAAAACTCAGGCAGTGCTCGAGTTTTTGAGACCCACCTTCTCTTTTCTCAAAAAACTTGTAAAAAAATTAAAACTGATTCCTGACATCCTTATAGAATACCCGAAACAGACTTTCGATATGTACTAAATCAAAAATTCAACATAAATATGGAGTGAATACAGCTCAACAAGCAGCACATAGGATTGTGAGAATCATGACAGTTGTGTCCATGCATTCTGAACAAACCACCTTGGGCATTAGTTAAATCTAAATCCTTTGCTTTATTTTGCTACCTTGGCTATAAAAAGACAAAGCAAAAGGAAGGTACTACACACCAATATCATCTTCACAACCAACACTTCCTGCAGAAACCGCGTGGACTAGGGCCATACTTCACTGATCTCACTCTCCTAATGTGACAAGAACAGCTACAGCTGTTCCCTCAACACCCTTTTTTATTGCACTTTTATTACCTCTTCTTTACTTGCTCCCTCACACTAGGGTATTCAGTCACTTTTTCGGATATTTATATATTCACACTTGTTTCTTCATTTCAGTAGTGTCTCAAAGCTCTAGTACTTCAACATTGAAGAAGATGAAGTTCTTCTTTGCTACTCTGCTTCTTTGCTTTTTTCTTTTGAGCTCTTCTTTCTTGGTACCTGTTATGGCTAAATCGCGTACGTGCTTCTTTTTATTAAATTTTGCTTGTTTTGATATACTGTTTTGCTTGCTTGGGGAAGCGTTAACAAGCCTCCCAAGCTTTAACCTGACTAGTGACTATAATTCATTTCTCAACTTGATCTGTTATTTGGTAGCCTGAAAAGTATTAATTTTCTCAAACATTTCTCAACTTACAAGCAAAAACTGTCTAGAAATGCTATTTAAAAAAAAAAAATTGTTTTTTTTTTTCATTTTTTTTGGTGTACCTCTTCGTTTTTATTTGAACACTAATATTAAATTTTTTAATTGCTTGGAATGTGTTATTTCCTGACAAACTGATGTACTCAAGCTATAAAGAAAACTAAAGCTCAAGTCAAGAAATGCAACTGTTTCTACATAATAACCTTATTATTAGTTGTCTTTGGTGCTAATGGGTTGCAATTGTTCTGTTTTTTTTTTGTGCGTGTGTGTTATAGTTTTCTGTGCCAATAAATGCAATGATAGGTGTGCAAGAGCAGGAGTGAAAGATAGGTGCATCAAGTATTGTGAAATATGCTGTGCAGAATGCAAGTGTGTGCCTTCAGGAACTTATGGTAACAAGCATGAGTGCCCTTGCTATAGGGACAAGAAGAATTCTAAGGGCAAGTCTAAGTGCCCTTAAATCATCCATCCATTTATGTTTTATAAGAACATGGAAGAAATGAGAGTTGTCAGTTTGGTTTTACCTTCCAAATCATATGAACTGTTAACTCAAGAATACTTGAGTGTTAGGTAGATTAGATATGTCCAATAATGAGTAAAGAGTCCTGTTAATTAGTCAGTGGTGTATTTCTTGTATTTTTGCTGATGTTAATTTATTATGGTTTGTGATTATCATATTTATTTTCTTTATATTTATCCTTATAGATTTGATTGTGTGCCCAAGAAGAAGACTAACTTGTTTTTCTTTTAAAACAATAATTGGCTCTGTAGGGGTTTGACATTTATAGTTCTTTGAGTGACAGTATTAGGAATTTACCTCTAAATATAGAATAAAAAAGATGGAAAATAAAATCTCAAGTCCCCATTAAAATCTTCCATACAAGTATTCTAAGATCTTCTAAAGCTTCCCAATTAATTAATCTTCAAACATTTAATAAAAATATGTGGATTGCACTTGTGCACCATGGAAGGTTTTTTTATTGAATTTTTTTTTTATCAGATTAATATCTATTAATTAATTTTAAATAATAAAATATTTATTAATTAATATTATTAAAATATTATATATATATATATATATATATATATATATATATAATATTATTTTTTTATTTATTATGATGCATCAGAAGTAAAAAGACCAACGACGTCCTGAATCACAAATGAGATAACTATGTACTAGAGCCCTAAAGTCCAAGCCCAAGCCCAACTATAAGAGAAAAGCAACGAACATAAAAGACCAACGACGTCGTTTCTATCATCTCCTTCACCTCGTTATTATTCAATTTTCTCTCTGCATTTCAATTTTGAACTTCAAATCTCCAATCATGGAAAATTCAAAGGTTCAAGAGGTAATTAACCTTCAATATCTTCTCGCTCTCTCTCTGTGTTTATATAGTCATTTAAATCTTACGCATTCTCCGATTCAATGTCTGTTTTTGTGTTTCAGATAATAGAGAAACAAGTACTTACAGTAGCGAAAGCCGTGGAGGAGAAGCTAGATGATGAGATCGCAGCACTAGAACGCCTCGATGAAGACGATCTAGAAGCTCTTAGAGAGAGACGTTTGCAACAGATGAAAAAAATGGCGGAGAAGCGTAACCGTTGGATCTCTCTCGGTCATGGCGATTACTCTGAGATTCTCGCTGAGAAGGACTTTTTCTCCATTGTTAAAGCTAGTGATCGTGTCGTTTGTCATTTTTATCGCGATAATTGGCCTTGCAAGGTAAAAAAAAAAAATTACTATTTTCAGAATTTAAATGTTTTCATAGTTTTAGGGATTTATTCAGAGTACTTAGGTCTAACATAAATTGAAATTACGATAAGAATTATTATAATGAGTAATGTGAAAATTTGTTTAAGGTATTGCTTGGAATAAATTATGTTTAAGCGTTCAGTTAAATAAAAAAAAAGAACTCTTGCAAAGTTATGTCATTTTTTTTTGGGAAGATTTTAATTCCTTCAGATACAAGAATTGAATAAACAGAATAGAATCTAAATTGAATTTTCATGATTTTGGACTTTCCAAACACGCACATTATGGTGATAGGCACTAGACAATAATGAAAGAAAAAGAAAATAGAATCAACTTCATATCATGCATATACTAAGGAAAAGAGCACAACAAGATGCTATGGACTATTTTCATCTGATGGTAATATGTTATCTTCACTTGCATTTTACTAAACATGTATTGAGGTGGAGAAATTATATTGAAGCTGTAATTCTTACTCACATATTGAGTTGGATTACAAGCCAATAACATAATGATACATGACAAGCTATAAGATTAAGGTAATATTTTAAAATTTGAAATATTCCCTCTTATTTTCTCTCTTCAATCAGTCCTTAGATATTATTGGACAGGAGAATTGTTGGTATCTTCCCACCTTTTTCCTCCCCTCCTCTAGTTGAGACCTTTAAGTTATATATATTTGGTAGTAGTGAATCTTCCAGCTGTATATCTACTTCTTAATGAGGCTTATGGACAATTCAAGTTGGGCTATGGAAAAAGCTTCACTCTTTCTTAAGCTCTTGAGGACAGTGATCCGCTTGCATGCTGACTGTGTCTTAAGCTCCATTTGCATCTTGAAACATTCAGATGTCATTTTGATTTCTCTCTCTCTTTTTTTTTTCCTTAAGACAAAATATTGTCTTCTCATTGATTGCTTGAGTTACAAAACTGGGAGGTAATTTTCCCCTCTCCTAAAAACTTCATCCTTAATGAGATTTGACTATAATACATGCAACTTTTAGTTTTTGCATGTCCCTGTTATTGGTACCATGATTAGATTGTATATGCAATGAACTATATTGTCCGGTAAGGTATTTGTACCACCATTAAATTGGCCTGAAAATTTAGGAGTTGCAATCCATGTTTACAGTTCATTTTCAGGTGATGGACAAACACATGAGCATATTGGCAAAGCAGCACATAGAGACACGTTTTGTCAAAATTCATGCTGAGAAAAGTCCATTTTTGGCTGAGAGACTCAAGATTGTCGTTCTTCCAACCCTTGCCCTCATCAAGAATGCCAAAGTGGATGATTATGTGGTATGTTTTTATGCATGGACGTGTTTGACAGAAAACTTTTTGTTTTTCCTTTCACTGTTTGAAAGATGCAAAACGATCTTATATTGTGTTCAGGTGGGGTTTGATGAGCTTGGTGGAACGGATGAGTTTAGCACAGAGGATTTAGAGGAGAGGTTGGCTAAAGCTCAAGTCATCTTCTTGGAGGGTGAAGCATCTAAATCTAGCACACAGAGCAGGAGGAGTGTGAGGCAAAGTAAAAGTCATGATTCTTCAGATTCAGAGTAAAATCTGCTATTGGCGAAAGCTGCAACTATTGTATTTATGTATTGTTCAGATAGTGAAAAGATCTGTTGCCCTTTGCATTCGACTCGGAGATTGAAGTTTCACCTGATATATTGAGGTGCTATATGATTTTTGTGTTTTGATGTTGTTGAGTTCTCTCGTCTACCAAATTCCACCGTGGTGCCATTCTGTTAAATCCTGTGCCATTAAAGGAACTATGAGTTGTTCCTGAAGGAGTTGAATCTTTTCATGCAGGAAATGGAATATCGAAAATCATCCTTATTAGTCGATCCAACTCTTGGATTAATGTAGACTTTCTTTCTTTTTTTTTTTTTTGGGTATTTATACATGCGATGGTGCTCTGTCTGGCAATAGAAGCTCCTTGCTTTCTCATGTCTTGCATGAGTTTCAAAGTTCTAAAGATCTTGTATTTTTTGTTTTTATAATTAAGTTTTCAAAGATTTGTCTTTTGAATTGAGTCCTAAAATATATATATGTAATGGAAATATTTTTTTAAAAAAATATGAAGAATCATTTATTAATAAATTAAGATTATTTAGTAATAGAATTTAATCTTCTCTATTCTAAGAGGGAGAAGATTATTTAAAAACCATCACCTTCAAGGAAAAGGACTGTTACAAAACCTTTAAGATTTGATTAAGAAATATACTAATACATACTGCGCCATTATTTCAATTTAAATCAAACAAAACTCCTAAAGAAATTCTCTAAACTAAAACTAATTAAGAATAATACTTTAAACATGAAACTTTCTCAATGCAATACGTACTCATTTCATCTGTAGATAAAATCAACTTAAATTTTTTAGAATCAAAATTAAAATCCAAACTGAAGAATCCCATAATCTGGTACAGTTAAAACAGCTTGATATTTACTGTGTGACTACTTCAACTTCAGTTCAGATATTCCAGCCTACATTTATGCAACTATATGATAGAGTTTCAATGGAAGTAGTCAATTTATATTCAGTTTAGATAGTCCTACTTTGTAGCATTAAATCAGTTTGTAATCTCTTAATATTATCTCTAGTTGTTGTAAATCTGCTATAAATATGAATGAAATATCAGTAAAGAACTACTGAGCCATGATTCCAAACATTCTTAATTTCTCTCTTGGTATTAGAGTCAAATCTTGGCCAATGCTAAAAACAAGCCAAACATGGCCACTCCTCCAAATACTCCAAGTTCTGGTGAACCATTCCCTTTATCCAACCTACAAAATAAAATTTCACTCACTCAATACAATGCGATCAAGTCTGTTAGTTCTTTTAATTCCTCCAAAGAGGATGAGTGGCATAAGAAATTAGGCCATCCATCTGCAAAAGTATTATTTCAAGTTTTAAAATTATATAATATTAATTCAAAAATTAATGAAATGAATTTCTATGATGCTTATCAACTTGAAAAATCACATGCTTTGCCTTTTAAAAATTCTCAATTGCATGCGAAATCTATTTTGGATTTAATTCATACCGATTTTTAGGGATCTGCACCATTATTTTCATCTTCTGATTATCGATTTTACGTACACTGTATTGACGATTTTAGTCGTTTCACTTGAATTTATCCTTTCTAATTCAAAAGCGATGATGTTCAAGCCTTTAGTCATTTTAAAAATCTTGTTGAAAATCAATTTGGCAGAAAAATAAAACAACTCTACTCAGATTGTGGAACTGAGTATCTACCATTTTCTCAGATAGCTCAATAATCTGGAATCATTTTTAAACACACTTGCCCACATACCTCCGTTCAAAATGGTAGAGCTGAAAGGAAGCATAGACATATTGTTGAAATGGGATTAACTCTCTTAGCTTAAGCTAAAATGCCATTAAAATTCTGGTGGGAAGCTTTTGAAAGTGTTGTCTTTTTAATAAATAGACTACCAACTCATGTTCTTCAAAATATTTCACCAATGCAAAAATTATTTGACAAAATTTCAGATTATTCATTCCTAAAGATTTTTGGTTGTTGTTGTTTTCCATGTTTTAGACCATATCAAACTCATAAGTTTCAATTTCATTCAATAAAGTGTGTTTTTCTTGGCTATAGTGAATCCTTTAAAGGATATAAATGTCTCAGTTCTACAGGCAAAATATATATCTCTAGACATGTGATTTTTAATGAAAAAGAATTTCCCTTCCATTTTGGGTTTCTAAATACCAAAATATCATCAAGTCCTGTTATTATTTCTGCACCATTGTCACGGGACTTACCTTCAAATTTAACTAATCTGACTACAGATTCTACTTGTACAAACCAGCATCAAACTTCCTCAGTGGCATCATCAAGTTCTGAAGGCTCCACTTCTATCTCACCAAGAGATTTATCTCAAGAATTTGCTGTTGAAAGTTCCATAAATGATGAGCCAGAATAGTCCTCAACTCAAGCAGAAACTCAACCAGTTGGCCATCCCATGGTGACGTGAGGAAAGAGTGGAATTTACAAGCCAAAATTTCCTTATACAGGTATCATTGAGACTATTGATAATTTGAATTTTATGGAACCTGTAACTATTTCAGCAGCTCTTAGTAATAACAATTGGAAGAAAGCCATGCAAACTGAGTATCAAGCATTAACCTTGAACCAAACATGACATCTAGTTCCAACATCTGAAGCTTAGTCCTTAGTTGGACGCAAATGGGTTTTCAAGCTCAAATACAATCCAAATGGGAGAATAGAGCATTATAAAGCAAGGTTAGTGACCAAAGGATTTCACCAAACACCTGGCATTGATTTCTTTGAGACATTCAGCCCTGTTATCAAACCCTCTACAATCAGACTTGTGCTCACTCTAGCTGTCTCCAAAGGATGGGAAGTGTGACAACTAGACATAAATAATGCATTTCTGAATGGTTTTCTTGCTAAAGATGTTTATATGGTGCAACCCGAGGGCTTTGTTGATCCAAAGAAACCAAATTTTGTTTGTAAACTTGACAAGGCTATCTACAGCCTTAAACAAGCTCCCCGTGCTTGGTTTGATAGGTTGAAAGATACTTTAATCAGTTGGAGATTTTGCAATTCTAAATATGACACTTCTCTCTTCTTTTTCAAGTCTAACACTAAAGTTTTGTTTATTCTCATTTATGTTGATGACATCTTGATAACAGGCAATGATAATAAACTTGTGCAAACTTTCATTCACAAGTTAAACAAAATCTTTTCACTGAAAGATGTGGGGTCTTTACATTATTTTCTTGGAATTGAAGTCTTTAGAGATGAAATTGGGATGTATCTTACACAATCAAGATATATTCAAGAATTACTCAAGAAAGCTGGAATGGAACATGTCAAAGAATGCTCAACACCACTAGCAATGGGAAAGAAGTTGTCTAAACAAGATGGAGAAATCATGAAGAATCCTACAACCTATAGACAGATTATAGGAGCTCTCCAAGATCTCACACACACTCGACCAGATATAGCCTACTCAGTAAATAAGTTAAGTCAATTTCTTCAACAACCAACAATGGTTCATTGACAAGCGGTGAAGAGAGTTCTTCGATATCTAAGTGGCACTACAACTGCTGGCCTACATATTAAACATAGTGACAGACTTCTTTTAAGTGGTTTTCTAGATGCTGATTGGGCTAGTTGTCCCGATGATTGTCGGTCGGTAGCAGGCTATTGTGTTTATTTTGATAATACACTAGTTTTCTGGTCTTCTCAAAAGCAACATGTTGTAGCTAGATCAAGCACCGAGTTTGAATACAGATCTTTAGCCAACCTTGTAGCAGAAATATGTTGGCTAACTTTAATTTTGAAAGAATTCTTATTTCCTCTTCCTTCTAGACCCATTATCTGGGTTGACAATTTAAGTGCAGCTGCACTTGCATCAAATTCTATATTTCACGCTCGAACAAAGCATATAGAGATCGATGTTCATGTTGTTAGAGATATGGTTTTAAGAAAAAACTTGGAAATTCAGTATGTACCTTCACATGATCAGATAGCATATTGTCTTACAAAGGCGTTGTCACATTCTCGTTTTGAATTTTTACGAGACAAACTTGGTGTCGTTGAGTCACCCATTCGTTTGAGGGGAAGAGTTAAAACAGCTTGATATTTACTATGTGACCACTTCAACTTCAGTTCAGATATTGTAGCCTACATTTATGCAACTATATGATAGAGTTTCAGTGGAAGTAATAAATTTATATTCAGTTTAGATAGTCCTATTTTGTAGCATTAAATTAGTTTGTAATCTCTTAATATTATCTCTGGTTATTGTAAATCTGCTATAAATATAAATGAAATATCAGTAAAGAACTACTGAGCCATTATTCCAAATATTCTTAATTTCTCTCTGGTACCTCAATAACAATAAAGCCAAGGCTTTGATCTTGAGAAAACGTGACAAAATTGGTGTTGTCTGTAAAGCATTCACCTTCCCAGGAACTGGTACTAAATGGAAACACAATTGCTGCGAATTCATAATGAGGATCAATAGGCTCAACATATATGATGTTGTGTTTCGTAATTGGCCTTGACACTTGCTTTGTCGAATCCTGGGACTCAAATGCTACTCCAATTGCATGTCCGACGAATATGCAATGAGAGAAGGAGATGATGATGATGATGAGGAGGATTGTCATTATCAAGGAGGAAGGTGGCCCCATGATTGTGTTAAGAGGAGATATGATAATAATATGATTGATAGGAGTGGAAAGTGAGGGAAGATCATAACTCAATGTTGTCCGTGAGTTTATATAATAATAATATATTAATTTATAATAATATAAATTAACGCAATTGTCCGTGAAACTCAAACTTCAATTATAATAAATATGAAATCTTTTATCCATTATTCTAGTTTTTTTTTTTTTATTTTGATTAATACATCATTTGAAGATTCTTCAAATTATACATTAGGATACAAATTCTCTGTTTATATTTAATTTTTCTATTATGAATACACATAAGGGATTAAGTTATTTTATTGAGTTTGATATTTAATATCAAATTTTAAAAAATAAGCTTTTTATCAATAAAATCCTTTAATCAGATTAATTGGTTGACGTCAAAAATTAATTAATGGGATAATGGTTAATGAAAGAAATTCAGTATAAGTATTATATTAATTTCAAATTATAGAAATCTAATAATATTAATTTATAAAGTTATAAAAATATAAATAAATTAAATCGCAAAGTATTTTTTAATCACTAAAAAAAAACTATCAAATCGTGACATATCTTTATATATATATATATATATATATATATAAATCATTCTCTTTAGTTGGTACCTCGGAAAGCCAGCCAGCAATCTACTGCCAATTGACGCCAGCACTTTCCACAATTTTGGTACGAAAGTGAAGAATCCAATTGGAGTCTTTGAATTTCCCAGCTTCTGCTATGTGCTTTAATCTACACAACTTTTTTACAAATTTGACCCATTAACAAATAAATAAATTTCTGCTCTACCAACGGTACTTAAGCTTCAATTTTCGCAAAAAGATACAAAATGCACTTCTCGTGCTTTCAATTGTTTGCAAGTTCAGCTTTCTTTCTTTTTTTTTTTAATTGTTCGAGCACCCTTCTTTCTTCCGGTTATTGCTGTTGATTACTCTTTATTTGTGTCTGCTACAGGTGAGCTGAGTTGAAACTTCAGGGAGAGGCTAAAGCCATTTCTTTGGTGGAAGAAATTAGGCAACTTGAGACGGACTCTGATAGCTTTGAATCCTTTGACGAATGAGAAAGATTGAATAAGCGCTGATGTCTGAGATGATGATCCAAAATGGGGGTGTTGTTGGGAATATGAGTAACTTTCTGTAATGTGAATTTTTGGTAGAACCGCAATGTTGTGTAAAACTTGACGCATGCAATTGCAACCTTTGTAAATTCTGTCTGTTTTGTTTGTCTGGTTGCTGGAAATGTTTTTTGGGGTGATTTTGGTTAGCATGAGAACAATATATTTAGTTCTTACTAACTTGACAAGGTATTTAGTTTAGCTTCTTGTTGTGTTGCATTTTATTGAGGCAACGAATGGCAGGTTTTTAATACATTTTCCATCTCTATTGCACCTTGAATAAATGGAGTACTTGCATAGGTGAACACGTTCAGGCTTCCACAAACCCATTGTTTTCTCTGTCTTGAGTATCAGAAAATCTAGAAAACTTGAATGTTCTCTTTCCATCATAAGCTTTCTGAATGTCTTGGTTTTTTTTCTGAACGTTTATTTGTTTTTATGCTTCAGTGATCCTAATTTTTATATTCTTTTGTTCTTATGGGTAAATGAATTTAATCACTATGCAGTTGAAATATAATTTCCATAGTTTCATTGATCATAAAATAATCTGTTTCATGAATAGCTTGGCCAACAACTACAGATTAGCAACTAACAGCTATATGGTTCACCTTGTTAAGTGTTTCTTTTTCAACCTTTAGAAAATAGTAAGATTTAGCACTTGCCAATGAGATAAAAAAAATGATAATAATCAAACTGGAATCAAAACAGAACTATTATATGATCAATGATACATAGCATCATGAAAAAACTCATTTAATAAGATGATTATATCTAGTCTTATTTTTATATCGTTATTTTTAAAATTAATACCGTAATTAAGAAATTAATTAAATAAAATATTATTATTTTATTGAAAAAATATTTTAATATTACCGTTGTAGGTCTATTTCAACATCAGTTTTGGTATTGGAACCAGACGGTCCTGCTCCACTCCCAGTTCCATTTGCTTGAAAATCCATTGTTTTAGAAGAAAAAGAAAATTCAAATGTAAAGTCGCCAATTGGTATCAGTCAGCCAACAACTTCACAATACGTGTTTTTCTTTTAACAAAAGATAGTCTAAATTAAAAAAAAAAAAAAAAAGATAATTCTAAATCAAAACCGAATTTATGGTTACAGTTTGATTTTAGATTTATTACTAATTGGAGAAAACTGAAATTGGATCCGATATGTTTTATTTATACACTAAAATATATAAATAATTAAAACATATTTATTAATTTTAAAAAATAAAAAAATATACATTAGTTATCTAATATAAAAATTAATACCCGTTTTACTGTTGTCGCGGTATATACACAATTCTTGGTTCTATAGAGTAAAATGTGAACTAAAACTTCAGTTTTGGTCTGATCTGGACTAACTAGGTTCGGTTCGAGTTCTGAACACGCGTGTGGCTGGGCTACTAATCAGTGGGTGCACTTACCGCCAATTTCTTTCCCCTCTGCATGCAAAGACTCTAAAACCGAAACGTCCGTTCATTCTATTATCAGGTAATGCTCTCTTTCTCATTCTAAGAGATTCAGGTTTGTTCCTTCATAATATAGGCTTCCCTGTAGCTATTCTAACTCATCTATCATTTCAGAATTTGGTCTCCATGTTAGGGTTTTTGTTTTCTTTCTTTTCCCTTTTGAAACTTTAAAGAGTAACTTTTGAGTACTAAATTTAAATCATAATACCCAATTATCCATACCAAAATTGTTAGGTGTTGTCTGTTTGGTAATGGAAATTGAAATATGTTTCAAGATGTTTTCCATAAGTTAAACTACCAAAAGATTTTGTTTAAAGATAAAGCAGTACTAAAACCAAGACCAACACTACTATATAACAAGCGACAGTGAGGAGTATCATAAAACATACAATTCAAATGGCACAACCCTCTTTGCTACAAGTACTCAAAACACAGTGCATACACATGCCTTGAAACAAACAACAAACAACAAACATCACCTGAAACCTAAGACACAGCAAAACAACAAACATCACCTGAAACCTAAGACACAGCAAAACAACAAACATCACCTGAAACCTAAGACGCAGCAAAACAACAAAATACTATACTCTCTAGGGATAGGGAAACAATGGAGTATAATGACAGGCACACAAGAAGTTACTCTAGTAGTCTACATTAATTGCTCGTACACGATTGTTCCTCTTTCCTGATCGAGTTCGAGCCAGCACTTTTTTCCCATGAAGATGGCTGTGCAGTTCACGCTCAAAGAAAATGATCACACGCTCAAGATACTGGTAGAGATCTTCCTGCAGCATTACGACCACATCAAACGCCATTGCATATGAAAGAAGGAAAAAAAAAATTTAATGCATGTCGATAGTATCCATGGAAAAGGGCAATCATATATAGGAATTTATCCAGAGACTGAATAATTTCAGCAATAGGTTAAAAAGGTATGGTTGAGAATTTAATCATCTAGCAAAAAGAAGTATTGTCCGGAGTATATGAAATTTACCGGAGCTACTTCAAGTGCTGACTGAGCAACATAGTTTCCAAAAGGATGCTGAAGAACTCGCAAAATGGATGGACTGTCGGCAAGCTCTTGAACAATTCCTGCAGCATTAATCTCATTGCATTCTTTCAAACACTTCTCCACAACATTGCTGCCAAATTTGTCCATAGAAAGATTGACAAATTGTCCTCTGAGTTGCTCCAGTATAGTGGCTTCAGCATGTGGTATGTGCATTTGAAGTACATATTGCACAACATAATTCCTAAAAGCACGAGAGCATATATACGTATACATAAGCCAACCGATACACATTTTGCATTGGATTGATAATTGAAAAATATTAAAAGAAAGTATGATTTTGGCGACAAACCCGTAAGGATCAACCGACAAGACGGACGCATTAGCTGTTATTGTAGTGATGAAACACTCTTTAAGCTCTCCATAAGAGCTATCCAGAGCTTTTTGCAACACACAACATCCACTTTTATCCCTTGCAATTTCAATACAACTTTGAGCTATTTCAGCCAAAAGATACTGCATCAGCAGATTGTCAAGAGAGATTACGTAAGCTAAATGAAATACATATGTAGGATCATGAGAAATCAGAATTACCTTCTACAAATCATGCAAGACATCTTTTATTTATTGCGCAAGAGAATAAAGTAATTCTTTAGATTATTTGCTCCAATTAAAAGATACATTAAGACTAAGTCTACAACTGAAATAAGGAATAGTTGTTACGGTCCGCTAAATAAATAGTGAAATAGCCGGCCATGACTATATAATAATGTACACCTATTTTGTGGACCCATATTTTATAATAATGTATATAATCACATGCACATTCTGATGACCAGTGGCATGCAGTGTATATAGATGAGTTTGGACTATGAGGTTAAACAGAATAATGAAAACTCCAAGCAAATAAGGTAAGAACTTACATGGGAATATCCAATCACAAAGTGAGAGTGAGACTAATATAAATACCTGAGTATACTCAACCTCAAAGCATTTAAGGCATTGTTGAATTACATGATGACCATTATGGTTTTTGGCTAGGTAGACAGTGATATTTCCCAAAGCAGATACAAGTGACGCCTTTTGCTCCGGATAATTATTGATGATTTCTATTATTTTTTGCATTGCACGAGTTCTACAAGAAGAATAAGAATTTGTTACTGACATCAAGTATGATTAAAAGAGCATTAATCACAAAAAGAAAAGGAAACGGAGAAACATACCCATGCATATGAATGCATATGTTTTTCAGTCTTTCACCATTTTGTACCAAAGAGAGAAGAAGTTGATTAATCTGTACACCATTGCAGGCCAAGAAAAGCTTCTGAACAAGATAATTAGCAAACTGATCTACAATTAGATCATACAGATGATCTTTCACTTCCAAAAAAATCATCTCAGTTTGTTCAGGTATTAACTCTTCAACCTTCTTTTGCAAAAAACGACACCCATCTTGATCCCTAGCAACCATAGCCATTCTCCCTCTCACTTGCTCTAATGAAGAGTAATTTCCATGTTTTCCTGCTTGAACTATCTGTCTACCATAATACAATGGAGAAAGCAATTGTCTTGAATTTTCTGAATCTAACCCATTAATGGATCTTGCCCTACTAATGAATTGACTAGAACTCGAATCAAGTCGATTAGGGTTAGGCCTAACTATATGTCCATAGTTCAGCCCATCATAAGACGGAGTACGGCGCTGGAAATTCTGTCTATTGTTGTTGCTATAATTTGAAAAAGATTGACCCAAGGCTGCCAGATTATTGCTTCCATTCTGATAGTACCGATCAATAGCCGAGTTCGAATTAGCCCGAAGCAAGCCAAGACCGGCAGAGATACTTCTCATTCTATTAAGTGAATGCTGTTGTTGCGAATAAGCAGATAAAATTCCCCTATTGGTTAGATAATTCTCATCAAGCAATTGATGAAACTGGTGATTTGAGGTAGCAGCCGATATGTTCACGCGACTGAAGGCATCTTCAAGACTCAGTTGGTGGTGGTGGTGGTGGTTTTGCATACGGACAGGCTCAGCAAAACTAGGGTTTATGGGCAACCCAGAATCTAAACCACTACCAAAATCATTCATCTGATGATAATTAGGGAGTTGATGCTGATGGTGGCTTTCTTGCACAAGAAGGTGGTTTTGTGAGCTAGGGTTTTGGAAAAGGTGGGTTTGCAAAAGTGGGTTTTGTGGATTTAGGGTTTGATAGACAGTAGTAGCACGGCTTTGTGACGAAGGGATACGGTTTTGAGGGAGTTGATTTTGCCATAAGAAGTGGGTTTCATGTGATGGAGATGGAATCAGTTGATTAAGATTAAGGCTTAGGTTTAGGGTTTCAGGTGAGTGATTATAAGAAGAGAAATCTGAATGGTTTTCCACCATTAAATACGGTGGAAGATGATCATCATGCGTCCTCTCCATTGTTAAAAGAATAAAGAATAAAGAATAAAGAAAAAGAAAAGAAAAGAAAAGGTAGCTGTGGTGGTGATGGTGGTGGAGGAGGTTAAATAGGGTTTTAAATAATGAAATTTTGATTGGCCAATGGCAAAGGGTAGAGAAGAAGAGTTTTATTGTATATATATCATTCTTTTTGATAACTTCTAAAAAGATTGTAGAGAGTGAATTCTCGGATTTGGTCATGACGAGGTAGGGTTTTTGAGGGTAAGAAAGACCATAATTAATTACAAATTATTAAAATAATCTTCTTAAAAGCTTGTAGAGATATATATTTCTCTGTATTCTCTTTAACGTAATTTACTCAAATTGTAATGTTATTAATGGCTGATTTGGCATTCCTTATTCTTACCTATCTTTAGTTATTATTTAGTTTTATTTCCCCCTATAACTGCTTTTTAAAATTTAAATTTTATAATAAATAAAATAAATTATTTTTTCTTTTAAAAATAAATTTCAAAAGTAAAAATATAAATATTTAGTTCGTGGAGAGCTAATTAATGACTATGAATAGTCATAAGTTTATTTGTCATATACAATAAAATAAGAATGATAAAATTTTACACAAATTATTTAAATTCTACTTAAACGAATAGATGGAGATGTAAGTTCAACGAGTGGAGCAACTAAGCATGTTCAGAGGAAAAATGACACTTTTCCAATTATAATATTAGTATTAGTATCAAGCTCATTAACAAGCAGATTCATGAGCTAATTTAAAAGCTAATAAATGAATATATTCATGAGCTAATTCGCATAATTTCTTGAATTATTTACCGAGCTATTTTACAAACTCGCTCTAAATTTACTAAATATGTTGGTTTGTAAGATTATAAATGAAATAACATTAAAAATTTATTAAAAAAGTAGTACACAAGCTAATTACGTGAATACCGAGCTCGAGCTTAGATCACTTACTAAATAAGTTTGAAAATAAAGCTCAATCTCAACTCATTTAGTTGAACATACTTTTATTGAACCAAATCTTAAATAGTATGTAAGCAGTTAGGTTCATTTATTGATTTATTAATTGATATTTTATTTGTAAAAAATTTATCAATATCCATGGTTAAAATTTTTTCACTTTTTTTTAACAAGTAAAAAGAGACAAATTTTACTCGTTGCATATTTTCAATAAATATAATATAATTATATAAATAAATTATATGATGTAACTCATACACTCTCTATTTTGAAGACAAAATCTATTATTAAACTTCTAAAATTTTTTCGTTTTATATTATTATGCCTTTAGATTTTTATTTTATTTTATTAAGAATTTTTTATATATATTTAATGAGACTTTTATTTGTTCTAGTAATCATTAATCAAAGTAAGGAAAATACAAGAATTCAATGAAAATTAAAATTTCAATAAAAGTTAAACAATTTTAAAAGCTTAAAAATGCATTTGCCTTTTTTCAACTATATAACCAATTTATAGTGTGGTGATTATCTATTTGAAATGGAATTCATGTTGGATTATATTATCTATTTGGTACTTATCTTTTATGGTTTCGTCATATCAGACAGTAAGGTGATGACGATATGAATCTCATCACTCTAAAAGTTAACATCGACCCTAAAGCTAGATGCTAATTGTAAAAGCAACTAAATTCAATTATAAAAGAAACTTAACTCTTTACTTTTGATCTTAAAATCAAGCTAAAAAAGATGATTGTGAACAGACTTTAACATACATGTAAACTGGATAAATAACAGGAAAAGAAGCTTCCCGTAGTCATATCTGCATCTTTTAAAGGACATTGAGTTTGCTTAACAGGCTGCATTATCGACCTCTCTTCACTTTCCTCGCAGCCTTCACAGCTATGAATAATACCCCTTGGCTGCAGACTCTTTATACTTTGCTCTGCACTGCCAAGGCCGAATTTCCTGTGCTAATCTGCTACATACTTCCCACCGGTCGAACCAGCTCATGCCTTTCCTCTACACGCTCGCTTCTCATCCGTTATGGTTCGATCTCTTCATAGCAGATGATGAAATCCACCATTATCATCCTCTTCTGGTATTTCGCTCCCTATTTCAACCTCAATTTGTGGATCTTTTTGTGTCATGATTTCCATGTTCCCAACTGCATCTAACGAACTAGTTGAAATGATTTCTTTGTTCCCTGTCATTGATAAAGAACAGAAACATTTTTCGATCCACTCCACCTCCATAGCAGCAGCACCACCCCTTTACAACCACCAATTCTCTTCCTAGGAACCTCGCTAGCTAGAGTCCTGCACAAGGACAATAATGATCCTCCACCTTTGGTGTGACGGAACCAATTTTGTCGAAGAAATCATCCAACTAAGGCCATCATTAGCAATCCAATGTGGTACTCAAGACATCCGTCACGCAATATATAGCGCTTTGGCATATTCTAAGCACTTGCTATATTCAGATCCTTCATTAACGCATTTAAAGTATGATATATGCTCTCAATTTGCGGAATCAATGGGGACCCCACTAGAAATTCATGCACAATTCCATTAATGCTGATCCAGCTACAACCTGGCTGTTTCTTGACACCTTTCTCCCTCATAAGCCATCTTAATGCCGATACATCACTCCATTGATGATCAACTGCAAACACGTTAGCTAACATCACATATCCTGCGGAATTTTCTGGGTCTACTTCAACAAGCCTTTTGTAAATATTTTTAGCCAACTCTACTTTAGAGTGGAGCAGGCAACCCCCAAGCAATGCCCCCCACACAAAATTATTAGGCTTGAATGGCATGGATGCCGCAACCTTGACTGCTTCTTCCAAATGGCCCTCTCGGGAAAGAAGATCAATATAGCATGCATAGTGTTCCAATTTAGGAAGGACAAAAAAGCGTGAGCACATGTCTAGGAATATTTGGCGTCCTTCATCTGATAATCCCGAGTGGCTGCAAGCCCATAAAAGGCCAAGGAATGTTCCACCATTAGGATGTAAACCTAACTCTTGTACTTTTGAGAAAAGTTTAACTGCCTCCTGCCCTTCACCATTTATCGCGAGACCCATTATCATAGCATTGAATGAGACAACATCTTTGGAAACCATCTGGTAGAACACCTCCTTTGCCTTGTCCAAACTACCACATTTAGAGTACATATCTATCAATGCAGTGGCTAGGAATGTGTTGGACTCTAAAACACCTTTGCGGCCTTTAAATTTAAGGTATTCATGAACCCACCTTCCGAGCTCTAGATTACCAACTTGAGCACAAGCCGAAAGCACACTGACCATTGTAACATGGTTGGGTCTAGAATTAGGATCCTTCACCATCAAGCGAAAAATACATAAAGCCTCCAAAGCATAACCATTTTGCACATATGCATTTATCATAGAATTCCAGGGAAGCACACTTCTTTTCCCACTATCACTAATATCATCAAATCTTTCCCTACTCTTTTCAATCTTCCCCAATTTTCCATATAAATACACAAGAACGTTGTTGACTTTATCACAAGTGGAGCTTTTCAAATTGCCATCTATATTAAGTTCTACTAGAACAGTTAACCATTTTTCAATTTGGCAAATCTCAAGATTTGAGCATGCTGAGAAAACACTAACCATAGTATCATTCTCTGGCTCCAAATTCTCCTTAACCATCAAACAAAAGATCTTCAAAACTTCCTCAGAATAACCTGACTGAGCAAAACCAGAAATTAAAGAAGTCCAACAACAAAGCAAACCTTTCTCAGGCATTTCATCAAACAACGTACGTGCACATGCCAAATGATTAACGCCCTTAGCATAAACAGCTACAAGACCATTACAAATAAAAGGGTCATTAACAAGACCATATTTCAAGATATGGGTATGGATTTGTTTCACTAAAAATGAATTCTTGGAACCAAAACAAGCCTTCAATATAAAAGAAAATGTCAAGTCATTAGGCGAAAGGAGCTGCCATTTTAATCTCTTGAACAGAGAGAAAGACTCGTGATAACGATTCTCATTAGCAAAGACTCTAATAATTGCATTGAAAGGAAATAAATTTGGGTTTCGAAGTTGATCGAAAATGCGAAGAGAAACACGAGGCGGGTAGTGGCCAATTAGACGAGTTGCTATCAAATTGTCTTGATGAGTATGAAGACGAAAGACTTTGGCATGGATTTGGAGAAGATGGGTATGTGAAATGCGACCTTGTAAGAGATTTGACAGAATTGTGGAGATATTAGTCTGGCCTGGTTCGAAAGAGAGGGAATGTAGAAGATTGAAGTGGTAAGTATACAACTTAAAGTGGTGTGGAAGACTTTGTTGTTGTAGTTTGTGGGTTTTGAAAGTGTAAAGCATTATGTGAAAACCAAGAAATGTTAATGGAAACTGATGGGTGGCTGTTGAAGAGCAAAAAGCTCTTTTCTTTTTTTTTCTTTTGGGCGCACAGCACAAGCTTTATTCATTACAACTGCAACTGCTCAGTTCAAGCTAAAAAGAAATTGGCGGGAGAGGGAAGGGTTTTTTTTTTTTCTTTTTTTTCTGCTTAATTTGCACGGAATAACTGGCCCAAAACTGAACCTGCCGAGTCATAATCAGAATTAAGACGGATTATAATTATAAATGTAATGGGACCGGATCCGCAGCAATAGAGATAGCTAGCCAAAAACTGATTTGAAACTGAAACCATTCCAAGAACCTGTTCATGTCCTGTCTTTCTAATTAGGGTACGGAACCGCGAATTCTGAAACCCTAAACACAGGTCCAAAACTACATGTTCTCAACGAAAACCACAAGTGGTTGATTACTCCTGAAGTAACCTATATAATTAACTTCATAACTACTTCGTATAGAATTTTCATCACTATTTTTTGGTCCATTTTATACCTTCCTATATAGCTGAATCAAGAACAAAAAGGCACAAGTTTCTTTTAATTTCATTAAGAATAATTACACAGCAAAAGACACATTTAAGTATTCTTATAATAAACAAGGGAAGCATTCTTTTACACACAAATATCCTATCCATCCGCAAAAGCATAATCGGGCATCTCTCTTCAAGTCTCTTCTTGTTGGCAAACAAATTCTGTACACACCAAGAAACACTTTTATGTACAGATGGAAACATTTCAAGTAGAGCACCTTTAACTTCAAGCAACTTGTTCATCTCCACAGCCATCAATTTCCACATTGCTTGTTAACGACAGAAGTTCCATCAGCTCCATCCGGTACTCGAGACCACGAAGATAGTGTCCCAACAGCATGCACCTTAAGGAAAATAAACAGAAAAGGAAGGGAAGAAGAATAATCATATTAGAACCCTCAATAGCTAACTATAAATTCAAGAAAAAGGTAAAAGAATGTGCCTAACCAGAAGAGTAGGCGTGCCAGATAGTCCCTCGTCAGGGAAATGAGGGGCTGAAACTGAAGTGAAGTATTTTCAACAAGTTCAGCACAATCTTCATTTCCAATATTTCTTGTTCCGCTAGATGTGTTCTCTGGTTGAGGTGGAGCCTTGGAATGCATTTTAGGAGAAAGAGTTGCAAGGAGACCATGGACTACAGAGTGGATTACTTCTTTCAATTCTGGAGATGTAGGTTCTGATAACTCAGCTACCTGTTCAATTTAGAAATAAATTAGGTGCTAACACCATACCACCCAAATTCCAGAAAAGTAGGTTCCAAATATGAGAGAGAGAGAGCTATCTGGACAGGTGGGGATCAAATCCATAGTAGAAAAAGAAGATCCATGCTCCAAAGAATAATAAATAAAAGAGAGGAAAAAACAATAAGCTTTGGGTAAAGAACAGTTAATAGAACAGAAAAAACAATAAGCTCTTGGGTACACAAATGACAATATAAAATCAAGTCAAAGAAAAGAAAGGCTTGACAAATAACATGTTCCTACTAGCTGATAAATATTGCTAAGCAGAGCCAATAATAGAACCAAATTCCTCATGTATCTCATCCTATATATCACCAAGATAAATTGGACTAAAACTTAGTAGTGACGACATGTTAAAGCATTGCAAATTTGCAATCAACTAAACAGATTATTGGTACCATTCCAGAAAAAATTTGGTAACTTAAAAACGACTGGCAAAACTTAACTAGAAGGGCCTCAGCATTCAGTAGCAAGACAAGCTTAGAGTAAATGAAAGAATAAAATAGAACCTTTTCCGGTTGTAAAGATCGTAAGTAGTCCAGCAAATCATTCTTTTCTTCACCGACAAACTGTTGCATCTGAAGAGCATCACTCTTCCTCTTTACTTCACAGAGTTCCTTCAATATAAGAAGACAATATGAGAATGAACTCTGAGCATATAGACAGACCATTAAGAACCAACATATGGACCAAAAAACAGAATATTCAAACAAAAGAAGATTTATACAAGCAGACAATCAGCAGAGATAGCAAAGTAATATGCCCTCCCCATCCACCAACAATATAGATTGCATTACATCTGAAAACAATATAAAAGGTAAAATTCACGGAAAAAATGAATACAACTACTTGACTAATAAATTGGAGGAACAAGAAGAAGTGTGACTAATTCCAACCATGCTATTCATAAAGGTTCATACTAAGGCAAGGACTAATAGTTTGCTAACAAGTGTCGATAGATTTCATAAAGGATATTCTTGCTTAAGTGAACTATTTCCTTGCTTAAGGTATACACACACACACACACTTAACTTTGACTTCATTTTACTAACATAAGTTAATAGAATGTATACCTTTTTCACAGAAGACAAACGAGACTGTAAATGAAGAATAAATTGTTGAGCTTCAAGGGACATATCACCGAGGCCCTCAATACCAATATTATCAGATGGGTCTTCAGTAATTCGTTCAAATTTGACATTTTTTCCATTACATTGATTGGTTTTTGCATTGTCTACTTCTGTCCCTTGCAAATCAAGTTTAGGATTTTCTGATACTTGATTGTCAATATCTCCTTCATGCACACCAAGGTTTCTTTCAAGACAAAGCCTATAGTCAGCATTCCGCAATGTGTAACTGCAAGTCAAGCAGAAATAGGGTTCATAAATATCAGATATTGTATTAGATAATAATTGGTAAAATATGATGAAAGACGGGCTACTTAAATATTGTCTAGTACGTACAAGGAATCAAACAACTTCTCCATCAAATAAGAATGATGTAATTAATGTTTCTGCTTTGAGATTGATAAAACCAGGGAAAGGGCCTAAACCAACTGCAAGAAGTCTCATTACTCTACATGCTGAATACCAAGGACAATGTGGCAAAAAGATATTTTTTTCTTTAGAGTGACATCAATTCAGTCATTATCAAGGGACCATATGATAAAAAGAAACGTAAGAATAAGACAACCATACCCTGTCATAATTGAAGAGACCAATAACTTAAAGAGAGGTTCCCAGAAAGCCTCAATGAAAACTTTAAAGCGATCAGATGGAAGTAGACCCAACATGCCAGAGATGGTCCTCTTCATAGCATCCAAGGTAGTAGGTGGAACATCTTTCTGAATGAGGCTCACATCCAAGGGTTCTATCTCTTGTATCAAATCCGAGAGAACTGATTTCTGAAATAACAAAAACCTAAATCAATATGAAGGAAAAACCAATAACCAAATTTTGGGTAATTGTAAAATTAAACAATAAAAGCCCCTTTTAGTTGACAATTGGCTTCGCATGTAACTATCAAAACCTATGAATAACAAGTACGGGTAGATATATAGGCCAATCTTCAATTAGGTTGCATTTTCTGCACAAGCAGACAAAATAAAAGGCCAACAAACGGCAAATAAAAAACTTCACCATGTCAAACAACAGGCACATAACTCACAGATTTTCATAGCAAAGATTAACAAAGAGATCTAGGATAGATCATTTGGAATTCAGTGCAACCTTGTTCATCTTCTCTCTCAGCAAAATGTACACATGCATACACGCACACACAACATAAATGGTACAATCCTAATAAAATGTATACAAACTTTAAAGCTAAATGTATACAAACTTTAAAGCTAAACAATGCCTAATCCTGCCACATCATTTTTCAGAATAAATGACTTAGCATCTAATAATTCTTCATTTTCTTGGTGAGTTTTTCAATGATCCCATCAGCACCTTATTAAGGGGAATTGTTACCACATTCAAGTCCTTAAGTATTTCAGAAGTGCAAGTATTTACACCTAATATTTAATTTTCCATTAACTAAAACGAAATTCCATAACTTCAAAACACAGCATTGTACACTTCAATCATTCACAGAACCAGCAAATAGTAAACCTAGTCAAGACGACAAAGATTTTCCATCTATGCTTTGAATTACATCACAGCAGATTGCACACTCCACCAATGGGCACCAAATATATATCAAAGCAACACAGTGCCCTAGCACACAACAATTAACTTAGGATGCTTGTTTGATATGCTTTGTACCAACAAGCAAGAGATGAGGTTGTTTCATGCAGGTTCTTCAGTAAGGAACTTCTGTCTAATATAATGACATAACTAGAGATGTTTGATCAAACTGAGAACTAAAATTCAAAATAACAAAGAATCATGAAATCATAGTGTGAAACAAATTAGTATTTAAGAAAATTAATTGATGAAATCTTCTATACAGCAAATGACCTCAAAGCCTAATAAGCTAGACCTTCTTTTCAATAAGCTGGTACGTTCAAGGTTGAATCCTAATAATAGAAACACACACTAGCATATCTATATACTTCGAAAAGCTCATCAATTCGAATTAAGAAATTCAATTTTTCTTTTCACATAAAGTTCACAGTAAGCTCAATTTCAGATTAAATTATACAGTTTTCACAACACAAGAAACCAATAGTGCCCATTAAACTTTACTATGCATACTCCCAACTTCCAGAAACGATAAAAACCTAATCTTTTTCATGTTTCTTCATTAATAATATGTAACCCAATTCAAAGAAAAGCTAAAATTAAAAAACAAATAAGGAATTATTCATTAAACGAACCTTGTCAGAAGACCCAGAATTTGGATTAGAGAAAAAGTCATCACAAAAGGAAGAGGAATCAGAACAGGCAAGAATTAGAGTTGGGATGGTTTTTCTAGGGTTTTTTGAGGTGATAGTGAAAGAAAGACGAGAAGAAGGGAAAGAAAGAGAGGAGGAATGAAGGGGGTTATGGAAATTATGCCGAGACTGGAGAAGAGGAGGATGAGGAAGAGGAAGCGAAGAGGAGAGAAGAGAAGCAAAGGTTGCCATTAAAAACAACCTTTGGCTTTTTTTTTTTTCTTTTGCAGTCCGTTTCTCTTCTTCGTCTTCGTCTTCGACTCCTCTCTCTCTCTCTCTCTCTCTCTATCTCTATCTAAAGTCTAAATCAGAAGTACTAAACCACAATAATAATTCTTTTTTTTTTTTGAATGAGTGGAATAGATGCAATGCACTGTCAAAATTTGTCAGCATATATCTCGCTCTTCCTATTGGCTATTTGTTATTATTTTTTTCTTGTAATTTGATATTCTTTAATGTTTTTTAGGAATCTTTTAAATTTTATTATGTGTAATTTGCCAATAAATATGGTGTTCCATATAGGCTTATATATATCAGTTCAAAAAGAATAAATATTGGAATAAATATTTACTAATCTTTTTATTAAAAATTATCTTTTAGATTTTAACCATATAAATTAAGGCGTTGATCTTCAATTTGCCATACCATGAGAAATTATATATGATATTTAATTTTTAATCTAATTTCGAGCAAGTATTGATAATATTTATGCAAGATTTTATCAGTTTCGTGCAGATATTAAATTTAATTTAGCTCTAATTTCAAAAAAAAATCATAATTTCGTAATCATTTTGCATGAAATAGTTGGATTATAATTTGACACTATAAAACAAACTTAAAAGAAAAAAAAAGGTTAATTTCGGTTTCTTTTACTTCTCCTCTTGGAAAATGAATTCCAAGCTCTTTATCATCCTTTGAAGAAATCCATTTGGCAAATGATCCATCCATACATCTTTGACAGACCAAGGAAATGGAAACTCACTAGCTTCAGATGCTTCAGCTAATGCCACTAGCTCCTCTGTAGGCAATTACCCAATTGTACCAAAGCATATAAATACAACAGATGCAGGTTGTTGCCCGTCAAGCCATGATAAGCACCCTGTATTATCATCTTCATGACCTGACGATAATAATGATGATGATTGTGAAAGTTTCAAACTACCCAGAAACAGTAACCTCTTAGACTTGTTACTTCGGAAGACCTACCAGGAGAGAAGGATAAGTTCCTGATAAGAACTAACGACAACAGTAGATGCTTGAGATGAACTTTCTTATAATTAATAAAAACAAGGGCCAATATTGGGTCTTCTGAACCATGTTCAGTAAGTGGTCTCAAGTATAAGCCATAATAACTCACTGGAGACGATAAAGGAATGCTATTAAGCAGCAGCTCCTGGCTTGTGCTGATCATGATCACCATTAAACTTATTATGGTAGAATTGTCGAATGAGATTAACCTCAAAAGAAACAGGAAGAGCACAGGGTGTAGATACCCAACATCAAATCCAAATAACCTTTATTTCTTAACAGAATAAGAAAGGAAAGCATCAGTAATAAAGCATGTGATCATTTCACCAGTCTCTATTTGTGCTGTTTCTATGCTAGTTAGTAAGTTTTCAGGAAATGCATTCAAGAAACATGTGGTTTCATAAGGTAGAACAGAACTACTGCCTTCTGGTATCAGCCTTTAAAATCTGGAAATCAAATCACTACCTCTACCATAAGCACTTCATTCTGGAAAATAATTCGATCCTATGAATCCAAAGCCTCTAACCTGTGGGTGCAAAAGCTGCTCGTCTTATAGCAGTTGCTGATCTGATCTGTATTTTTTCATCCAGTGAAAGAAAGCTTAATGGCTGCCCAACAACATGTTGCTGTTTTGGCCTTCCCATTCACCTCTCACCCAATAGCTCTGTTCAATTTTGTAAGTAGCTTGGCAACTGCAGCACCAAAAATCCAATTTTCTCTCTTTAGTTCTGCAAAATCCAACAATTCTATCCTGTCAACTGCTCAGAATCCACGCCGTATCCCCGCTAACATTCGTACCTACAACGTAGATGATGGCTGTGTGTCAGACGGTGATATTGGTTTAGTGAAGGAAATTAATTGTTTTTTGAATGAATTTCCTGGAAACTCTACAGCGAGCATGGATGCAGTGCAGATGGAGACTGGTAAGAGGATCACCTGCTTTATTACTGATGCTTTCTTCTCTTCTGCTGTTTGTAAAACTGCTAAAGATATGAATGTTCCTTGGATTTTATTTTGGGTGCCTGCACCACATGTTCTTCCTGCTTATCTCGAGGTTGATCTCATTCAACAGATCTACGATAACAACGCTCAAGCTCAGCAGCAGCCAGGAGGTGTAATCCTTCATGATATCATTCCTGGGTTCTCTCCAATAAGCCTTTTGGACTTGCCTTCGACAATATTCCAACATGAGTATCGCTACAGGGACTCGGCAAAACAAATGCGATCTGTTCTTTTATCTAAAACAATGTCTGAAGCATCTACTGTTGTCATGAATTCTTATCAGGAAATTAATCCTGCTATTCTTACAGATTATCTCAAGTCTAAGTTTTAAGAGGGTACTCTTTTTGGGTGGTTCGACACCGTTGAAAGAAGAAATGAAGAAAGAGTGGCCTCAGGCAGAAAAGCCTGTGCAGGGCAGTTCATCACAGTCCCTGAGAAAGGGATCAACCATCCCTGTGACAGGGTAAGACCACTCCAACCTTTCCCAGAAAAGAAAGGGACGTTGGACAGAGATACCAAGGCAACCAAGTAGAATAGGCTATCGTTGTGTATGTACATATAAATACCTACATAATCAATTGTAAAAAGATCAGAATTAATACACTCAACAAAACAATTCATCATCTCAATTTTCTACATGGTATCAGAGCAGGTTTAACCTGTACCCATCATCTACCAATTTTTTTTTTTTCAGCCATGTCTCAAAATGACAAATTAACCAACATAACACTTAAAGGCAATTCCAACTATTTCGAATGGTCGAAATCCGCATACATTGCCCTCAGCGGCAGAAGAAAGTTGGGGTTCATCACTGAGACCAAGCCACAGCCGAAGCCAGAAAGGCCGGAGGCCCCAACAGAAGAAGAACTAGACAGAATGGAAGAATGGCAAACGATTGACCATTTGGTCATGTCAATGCTTACAAACACCATGGAGACACAGATCTCCAGACTCTATATCTTACTAGAGTCTTCAAAATCAATTTGGGATAAAATGCAGAGCCTATATGGCCACCAGCACAATTTCGCGCACATATTTAGATTCAAGCAAGAGTTGTCACAAGTCATACAGGGGACCAAAAACTCATCTCAATATGCAACAGAAATACTCACAAAATGGGAAGAGTTGCAGAGTTACCTTCCGCCATCAAACAACCCAGAGGAGCTACAACGACGAAGCGAACAAGATCTCGTTTTTACCTCACCGGAGGTCCGGACTCGCTACGAAGCTTGAGATCACAGATCCTCCTTGGAGGAGAACTCCCAAAATCGACGTTGTCATCGCAGCAATACAGTGAGGAGACTCGGAGCAACTATAAACCCGCCGACTCAGCAGATAGCCACGCCTTCAACATCCGTCGAGAATCAGCTCGGGCGAGGGGAGGACCAAGCGCCATTGCACGTTGTGACCACTGCTAAAGGCAGGGTCCCTCTCGCGATGGTTGCTGGCACCTCTACCCCCACCTACGGCCATCTCGGGGGTGGGAAGGACCTGGGGGAGTGAAGAAAAGGGGCAAAGGAGAGAAATGGGGTGGCAGCGGCTGAAAAGACCATCGACAAAGGTTATATGTCGAGAGTGAGAGTGGGATCAGCGAGAGTGTTTTTTTAGGGTTAAGGGAGTCGGGTGTACATACCGGGTCAAATAAACAAACCTGACCCGACTCTATGACCCAACCCGAAGGCCGACTCTACGACTGACTACGCTGCCTCAAATTCTAACCTGAACCGCCCTCATGAATCCGACCCGACAGTCTCCCTTCAACTGAACAAATTATTGTCTCAAATCCAGGCTCTGGTTCAGAATCAACAACCTAGTGGGTCAGGTTCGGTATCTAACTCATTTAATTCTGTTCCAACAAAATTAACTCGCCGCTCTACTGATTGGATTATTGACTCCGGTGCCTCTGATCACATGACTTGGGATTTAATGAAATTGCAAAATTTCTCTCCCGGGAAAACCCTTCGGCGACAATATTGCATTACTCAATCAAACTCTCAACAATGTCTTATTTATTCCTGCCTTTAAATCTAATCTTTTATCCGTCTGCCGGATCACTAATGAATTCAACTGCAATGTTATTTTTTCACCTTCCTCTGTTATGTTCAGGATCGCACTACAGGGACGATGATTGGTGAAGGATATTATGACAATGGTCTATACTATCTTAAGAACTCCATTAGTCAATGTTTTGTGTCTGCAAAAAGGGACAATCAGGGCATGTTAATGCATTTACGTTTTGGACATCCGTCCGATTCTGTCTTGAATACATTATTCTGTTATAATTTAAATTCCAGTCATTGTGAGACTTGCAAATTTTCCAAACACACTCGTCTTCCTTTTCCTCTCTCATCTAGCACTTCTGAAAAACCGTTTGAATTAATTCACTCTGACATTTGGGGCCCGGCCCCCGTCACTGCTTACAATCATTTTAGGTATTTTTTCACCTTTATTGATGATTACACCCGCATGACATGGGTCTATTTATTAAAAGGCAAAAATGAAGTTTTCTCATGTTTTCAAGAATTCTTCCACTTTGTTACAACTCAATACACTGCCAGTATTAAAAAAATTCGATCTGACAATAGTACAGAATATATCAATCATCACTTTAAAAACTTCTTTAAAAAGGAGGGCATTCTTCATCAGACTACATGCATTAATACCCCTAAACAAAACGGGATCACTGAAAGAAAAAATCGGCATCTGCTTAATGTTCCTTCTATTTTTTGGTCCGATGCTATCCTTACTGCTACTTATCTTATTAATCGTCTTCCAACTGCTAAACTCCGCAATCTCAGCCCTTTAGAACTCCTAAAAAGTCAAAAAATTGAGCTATGACACATTCGTGTTTTTGGATGTACTGCCTTTGTTCATGTTAAGCGCCTTCACAAATTTAACAAAAATTCTGCCAAAACCATCTTTTTAGGCTACTCCATTGGCAAGAAGGGATACAAATGTTATGATCCCCTCACTCACAAAGTCTATGTTTCCAGAGATGTCACCTTTTTGGAACACGAACCATATTACAAATCTCATGATATTTATAGTACTAACCCGCAGCATTCTCATGGACCATCCACAGTATTTCCACATATTTTTTCTTTTCCAGATCTCAGCAGTTCCAGTCCGGATCCTCATCCCGAGGGGGAGCCTCCTTCCGATTTAAGGCCAATCCCTTCAAGGGGAGACACTATTGCTAGAAGTGAGGAAATTACAACTCCACAAGAAGCAATTGCCTTAAGACGCTCCACTCGACCAACTAGACCGTCTATCAGGTTAAGGGATTACGTATCCCATAAGGTATCATATCCAATTTGCAACTTCATCTCTTATGATCACATGTCTCATAACTATCGAGCCTATCTAGGGAATCTCATGGCATACAAAGAACCCAACTCATTCTATGAGGCCAACACTAACCCAAAATGGTGTAAGGCCATGGAGGAAGAGCTATCTGCCTTAGAAAAAAAATAACACTTGGAAAATTGTCCCCTTACCATCAAATAAAAAACCTGTAGGATGTAAATGGGTTGACAAGATTAAATTCAACTGTGACGGATCAATCGAGCGATATAAAGCCAGATTAGTTGCCAAAGGGTTTACTCAAACCTATGGCGTCGATTATCAGGAAACCTTCGCTCTTGTAGCAAAAATGAACACAGTTCGTATTTTATTATCTGTTGCCACTAACTCAGGTTGGAGTCTATTTCAAATGGATGTAAAGAATGCCTTCCTCCAAGGAAATTTAGAAGAAGAAGTTTACATGACTCTTCCTCCAGGTCACAAGTCCACTTCAGATTCATCATTGGTATGTAAGCTAAACAAAGCAATTTATGGTCTAAAGCAGTCTCCAAGAGCATGGTATGCCAAGCTAAGCCTTTTTCTCCTTAATATTATATTCAATAAATGTACCTCAGATTCCTCAATGTTTGTTAAACACAGTCACTTATGCACCATTATTATCTTGGTTTATGTTGATGACATCATCATAACCGGGAACAACAATGAAGAAATTGAAAAAGTTAAGGAAAAGTTAAAAAGGGAATTCGACATCAAGGACCTTGGTCAGCTCTCATACTTTCTTGGAATAGAAATAGCCAAATCACAAAAAGGTCTATTTCTATCTCAAAGGAAGTATGTACTCGACCTCCTAAAAGAAACAGGGAAACTAGGAGCTAAGCCTACGTCCACTCCCATGGAAATTAATGTCAAACTCAACTTAGAAGATGGTAATCCACTAGATAACATAGGACACTATCAACGGCTAGTAGGAAAGTTAATTTATCTAACTGTTACTAGACCTGATATTTCCTATGCTGTAAGTATGATAAGCCAATTTATGCATGCTCCCCGCATTGACCCACTTGGATGTCATTGATAGAATCCTTAGATACCTCAAAGGCACTCCAGGTCAAGGTATTTGGATGAAAAATAATCACTCTAACACTATAATTAGTTTCTCTGATACAGATTGGGCAGGAAGCAGCGATAGGAAATCAACAACAGGTTTTTGCACATTTGTAGGAGGCAACCTGGTAATATGGAAAAGCAAAAAGCAAAGTGTAGTGGCAAGGTTAAGTGCAGAGGCAGAATATAGAGTTATGGCTTCCACAGCAAGCGAGCTTACTTGGATCAGACAAGTACTCTTCGACATGAGGATTGATCATAAAGAACCTATGTTGATGTACTGTGATAATCAAGCTGCCCGACATATTGCATCCAATCCAGTATTCCATGAACGTACTAAACACATTGAGGTAGACTGTCACTTCATCAGGGAGAAGGTACAGTCAGGCGAAATAAAAACTCCATTTGTCAGGAATCATGATCAGTTGGCTGATATATTTACAAAAGCCCTAAATAAGCTTAGTCATCAGACCATTCTCAGCAAGATGGGTTCGATCAACCTCTACGAACCCAACTTGAGGGGGAATGTTGAAAGAAGAAATGAAGAAAGAGTGGCCTCGGACAACGCAGGGCAAAAAGCACATGCGGGCGGTCATCACGGGCCACGAGAAGGGAGCAACCATCCCTGTGACAGGATAAGGCCACTCCAACCTTTCCCAGAAAAGAAAGGGACGTTGGACAGAGATACCAAGGCAACCAAGTAAAATAGGCTACCGTTGTGTATGTACATATAAATACCTACAGAATCAATTGTAAAAAGATCAGAATTAATACACTCAACAAAACAATTCATCATCTCAATTTTCTACAGACACTTCCAGAATCATCATTATCATCAGGTGGTGAAGATGATAATACAAGGTGCCTGTCATGGCTTGATGGGAAAAAACCTGCATCTGTCGCATACATATGCTTTGGGATAGCTATGTATTTTCCTCCAGAGGAGTTTGTTACCATTTGCTGAAGCTCTTGAAGCTACCGGGCTTCTATTTCTTTGGCCAATCGAGGATGAATTACAGGTTCATTTACCAAATGGATTTCTTGAAAGGATGAAGACGAAAGGAAAAGTTGTCGGTTGGGCACCCCAAATTCAAGTACTCAAACATTCTTCAATCGGTGTGCATGTGACGCATTGTGGATACAACTCTGCTATCGAGAGCATATTAGGTGGAGTGCCAATGATTTGCTGGCCATTATGAGCAGATAATCACATGAACGCGAGGATGGTTGAGGAGGTGTGGGGAGTTGGCGTTACAGTTGAAGGTGGGAAAATTACAAAGAACGGAATGATAAAGAGCTTGGAAACAATTTTCCAACAAGAAAATGGAAAGAAGATTAGAGACTAAAACAAGTTTTACTCAAGGCAGCTGGACCAGATGGTGTTGCTGCTCAGGATCTCAAAATTCTGCTGGAGATCATCTCTAAACAGTGTGCGAATCCTTGTTGGGAATGAACAAGTAACAGCCTGCAATCTCTAAAGAATGAAGCCTACTGTATCTTCATTTCCAAGTGACTGCATGCATGTATTGGCAATCTTTTCTTAGTTGGTTCTTCTTTTCCTTGTGGCTGAAAGAATGAATCGTTAAATAAGCATTACTTCTTCTTCTATATGCTTCTGTTACTGCTTCTTTTTGGATAATTGGTAGAATGACTCAAAGATCAGTATATATATATTTCTAGCTTGATTAATCTTTACAGGTTTCATTTATTATTTTTAAGCTCTGACTATAGTGGATGATTTTAAAATCTATGACAAATGATTGTGAATACCAAGTTTTTAATTCATAATTACTCTTAACATTAATCTGTTTTTCTTAAATCATAGTGAAGAATAAATAGATTAAGAACATATTTACACAATTAGAAAATTATGCAACTATGATTTTAGAGTTTTAACGATAATTTTATATTTTTAAGATTTAATATTATTCCTTGAACACATTATGTTTTTCCAGCTTTAGTTATGTATTATGTTGTTAGTTTTCTTGAATGAAATGTTCCTAATATACTACAATAAAATAAAGTTTTCCCTCCTAAACTCTTTTTCTGGCCCTGCCCCTTCCTATAGGTGATGGTCGGTTGTAATCAAGCTAAAAAAGAAAAAAGATGGGTACTTGCCATCGACATCTCTATTTTGAACAATAAATCATACCCAAGGATCAATGCGAAATATCTCATTTTTTGTCAGATAATTCATTAACTTAAAATAATTAAGCTCAAAACATTGTATCAATTTATTGTTCTTCTTCTTGCATGTATACTTAAAGTTAGATTCAGCTACAAAGACTTCAATTGACCATAAAAGGAAATCATGTAAAATGCATACAAGGAGTCTCAGGATCCATAATACAGCAGATACCGGCTTTATATCCACCCAAAGAAAATCACTTCACCGAGAAAAAGTTTAGGAGGGATCAGCAGCATCAGTATTTTTAGGCTTAGTCTTAAACTGAAATGGTTGTTGGATACTAAACTTGTGGCTATAAGTTTTAAGTCAGTATTTAGCATATGCTAAACTAAAAGATAAATTAATTTTATGTTTGTGGTGAGAACTAATTAGCTATATTAAGTTGTTTGTATTTAGTATGAAGTTATCATATAAAATACCCTCATAAGAAGCTAATTGATATCAAAAAGTTCAGAATTCAATAAACATATTTAAGTTTCTATTTCTTTTCTTTCCTATATTAGTGGTGTTAGTGGATGACCATCTACTTCGAATACTGTGGTATTAGAGCTTATAAAAGTGAGAAATGGCATTAAGGGAAGCCTCTCTTTCTTTTCAGTATACCCACAACTCAAAGGGACCAAATATAAGAATTGATTAATTAGAATAAAGGAGATTCTTAGTTTCCATTGAGTGTAAGATGTAGTTGAGAAAGGTTTGAGGAACCTGAAAATAAAAATACACTAGAACAAGTTTAAAGAGAAGCTTTCGAGAAAGACAAGAAGAACTATCAATATACACTCACTATCATACATCAGGGTTTTGGTCGATTACATGTTTAAGAAAGTTGCTAAGGACACTGTTATAAAAGAGCATTCCAAACTCTTTAAAATTTTGTGTTAAGAGTTAATAAAGTAAAAAAGGTTGTCATTGAAGTCTCGAAGGACTTAAAGACTGTAACAGTTAATGAGCTAAGTGAGTCTTTACAATCCTACGAAGAGAGAATGAATCAAAGCAAGCAAGAGCAAAATGCGCAAGCCTTACTAGTAAGATTTTCCATCAATTCCAAAGAACATTCTTGCACTAGAAGTGATCATGGATAACCACATGGAAGAAGCCGCGGACATGACTAAAGGGAAGGTGAGCAGAACTCTTCAATTAAAAATAGAAGTCAAAATTTTCAAAGAAGTCGTGGAAGAGAAAGATGAAACTATGGAAGACACAATAAAAGGAGAAATGGCAAAACCCAATAGTGTTATTCTTGTGGAAAGTAGGGTCATTACTTTTGAAAATGTCAAAAAGATGGGTTTGAAGAGGAAAAGAAATACACTAATTGCATGCCAAAAGGACTCTTTAAATAAAAAAAGAAAGAAAAAAGAAACTGTTGGTGAGATGGGTGATGCTGTAATGGCAGTGGACTTCAAAGACTACTATCAACTTTGCCAAATTCATATCACATGTACAGATGTAGAACTTGTATCTACGGAGGCAAGAAAATTTGGAATTCCATCCTTTGTGTCATAATATAAAATTTGTAGTAATACTACTGGTGGTATTGTCTAATAAGCCAATAATGCATACTTTTTTTTTACTGGCCTAGTTTTATGTACGGCCCCAATTGGTGCAGATGTCTGATGTAGCCTCGATAGAAGACTTGAAGCTGGTGAGTTTCCATCTCTTTGGTCCCTCAAGAATGAATTATAGACTCATTCACCAAATGCTTTCTTGACAGAACGAAGATGACAGGAAAAGCTGTTGCTTGGGCACCACAAAGTCAAGTTGCCAGGCACTCTTTAATTGGTGTAAATGTTAGGCGGGTTGTCAATAAATTGCAGGTCAATATGGGCTGATTATCATATGAATGCAAACATGGTTGAGGAGGTGTGGGGGAGTTGGTGTTAGAGTTGAAGGTGGGAAGATTACAAAGAACGGATTGCTACAGAGCTCGGAAACAATTCTCCAACCTGGAAAAAGGGAAAGAAAATTAGAGAGAGTATCATTAGTCTGAAACAAGTTTTACTCCAGGCATTTGCACCAGATCATGGTGTTGCTATTCTCAGGATCTCAAAACTTTTCCGAAAATCATCTTTAAAGAGTGAAGTCAATTAATAAGAAGCCTGGCTGATCCCAATTTAATAAATACACAACAGGTTATAGTCTTTATACTTGCCATATAAACGAAAACTCACTTGGCGGAGATGATTTGTTATTCATCTTCTTGTAACTGAACATATGAATCATTGTTGAAAATGAACAATTAACAGCCTACTATCTCTAAAGAGTGATGTTTGCTCCAAATAACAAAAGCCCACTATATCTTAGTTTCCAAGTGATTGCATGTATATAATGTTCATCTTTTCTTGGTTTTTCTTCTGCTTGTGGCTCGATATATCCTTGTTGGAAATACATAAGTATTAATTATTTTCTTTTCATTATGCGAGAAGAAATGAAAATTCAAATTTGGGATTTCCATCGGAGTTTCATAGAATTTTCCCACTAGCTCAAATATCCAAAAGTTATTAACTATATTTTTTATTCACTTGTAGTATATCAAAAATAGTTTAGAAAAAAATCAATAAAAATATATGAATTCCTTCTGGTTATAAGAAATTAGAAAAAGAAAATGTAAAAGGTTGTCTAATTTGGATTTTACTTTTTTAATAGATATAAAGATGAATGTACGAAGAGGAAAATTCAAAAAAGCACATATATTATGTTGAAAGCATAGCACAGTTCTCCTTGTCAAAGTGGCTAACTTTATTTGACACCTTTGCCGATACCACCCAAGTCAAGCTCCGAAGTCTCGAGAGGCACTAAACACCTTTGAAAAGCACTTCTTCTCACTTTCATAGCACTCAATTATTAAATGATTAATATATACATTGAGTGTTTAACATCTGGTAAATTAATTAGTGGCGTATATCTTAAATTTTAATAAATAAAAGAAAACTTCAACTGCTAATTAATTAGCTGAAGTTTCAAAATGCATACTAATGGCTTTTCAAATATGGGAAGATGTTTTTCCCAACTTTTATGCTATTTATTGCCAGTCTTAGATTTTTCTTTCTCTGGAGATAAAAATAAAATTGGAGGGCGGTGAGAAGCTTCATGGCAGCACGCCGAAGGAGAAAAGATACTTCACCTTGGTAAATTCCAGCCAGCTACCGACAGCTAACTGGTTTTCTTTTTTACTGTCGTCAGTTGAGATTTGTTGTCCCTATATATGATCCAATTTGCATGTCCTAATCACCGGAAGCTTCATAGCAAGCAACATGAAGAAGATGGTAAAAAAGATTGGTGAAAATGAAAATGTCAATGATAGACTGCAAGTGGAAAGCACATATACTTGAAGACTGTACAAAGAAAAAACAGCAGCTTGCGCACGTTGGAAGTGACTTATTATGACAAGAAGAAGAAGAAGTCTACATAACTTTTGTAAGAACGTGAATTGTCAAAGCCAAAAGAACAAGAACAAAAGAAGCATCCTTGAAGCAATTCATGGTCTCTCGCATGTTGTCTCTCTCTCTCTCTCTCTCTGTTTCTTCACGTGCAAACCTTTAGCAATATTATTGACCAGACCATATTGAAAAGCATAAGGATCATATGGGACCTTGAAAAATACATAACGTGGGCTAATCAGATTGTTGGTTTTCACTTTCCTCTTCTCTTCCATTCTCTTCCCTTCACGTTTACTCCACTTTCCGAGTCATTCCCCTTCATGTTCTTCTAAAGAAAAGAAAAAAAAAAAAAAGCAAATTGTACTAGCAGTTTTACCAACAATTTCATTATTATATTCTAAATATATAAATATGGACTTCAAATTTTAATTATACAGCTATCTTAAAACTTTTGAGATAGTGTGTTATTATTCATAAAAAATTTATCTAACTCATTCTAAATATATATACACTAAAATAATAATACTTACTGATATTAAATATTAGAGTGACTACTTTTTATATATCTTTCATTTTATAAGTGATAAATTTAGCAAGACTTGAAATAAAAACTTTTTCATTCTAAAAAGACAGTGATTTAGAGACCACCAAATGTGATCTCTAAGTGGTCGCTAAACACATATAACAACTACTTAGAGACTACATCTTGTAGTCGCTAAAATTTTGGTCGCTAATGAAAATAGAGACCAAAAACTCGGGTGGTCTCTAGATGTGATCCCTATTTTACTACCCCATTGTGGTCATTGTCTAGTCTCCAATTGGTTGCTATAGTATTGACATAAGAGACCACATTCAGGTGGCAGCTAAGTTAGAGACCACATATATGTGATCTCTAAGAGATATCTAATTCAGAGTCCACATATTTTAACTACTAAATCACATACTACAAAATTTATATTAAAATTTTTTTCAAATTAATTTGTATTGGATTTTTTAATATATTTAATTTATTAATATTGTATTACATGTCGTTTAAGTTATATATATTACATATTACGATTATATACAATGATTAATAAAATTATGAATCATAAAATAACATAACTAAAAAGAAATGTAATTTAAATTACAAATTTTGTAATGTACAAAAATATTAATAAGTTCAAACACACTAAAAATGATAAACAAACAAATTCCAGATTATAAAGTGGATGTACAGCCAGAGTCGACGGATCAGAATGATATGAAGACGTCTTATTCTTGCTCGTCCTATGTACATATCTGCTATGCGATGAAGCTCGAATTGTCTCTAAGAATATTCTCTTGGCACCATATTACCCTTTTCATTGTGAGACACCTCCGCTAGGCGCACCTCAAGAATCTCCTGCATAGTTCAATTAATCGTGAGGCGCTAGATTGATTAATTTATTAATGATAGTTAGATTTCCTAAATTGATACAGAAATAACTTAAAAAATAAAAATATTACTTTTTTGTCATGATTACTCAATTATTGAAGAGTATGCTACAATTTGTTCCTTATTTTGGCCCTTTTGTGCTGAAACTTTCTATGTTTTAATAGCATGTCACTGATTTCAAGTACTCTAATTGTATGTTTCTTTATTCAGATGTACACAAATGAAACCCCTTTCTGCAGGCTTGTCTCAAAAAAAAAAAAAATATCATATTCATGACTTGGCCTCAATTCAAATAATGTTATGTGAATATAGAAGTATGTGCAAGTAATTAAGAAAAATAAAAAGTATTTTACCACATACTTATCATAAGCTAATGTAGGTGCGCCACTCCACCAGCCTCCTACAAAGACACGAGCAATTTATAACATTGAACATGCTCAAGTACAAGAAAGAAAAAAGTAGTAAACAGAACAATGCTTTCTTTTTTCTTTTTCATTAAGTAACAATGCTTTCTTATATCCTTAGATATATAAAAGTGGCATGTTTCTTCTATGCAAACATGCCTTAGTTATTTACCAGTGACGAATGTCTCAAGTCAAGCTAGTCATCTGAGTTTGACTCTCCTAATCCTGGTTGGCCTATAACAATTATACAAACATGATCACATTCCAGTCACCAGCTGAACCATTCTATTTGATAATAATAGGATGTTAAGATGAGAAAGGTATGACATGCTAAAATCTAACAAATACACGAGGGAAGGCATTGGGTTTTACCCATCATGAAAGTTGTAAGAGTTCCAATATCATATCTATTATCAACTTTAGAGATCAGAATCCAAGATGAGCCTTTAACCCAGGCCTATGAAAAAGGTAAAAATTGATATGCAAAACAATTACATTTACCGAATGTAAGGCCTAAAGCACAGAACTTGAGTTTGGAAGGTTCCCTCTCTATGGATTAATCAATTTGATCATAATTATACACATCAAATTAAACATAACTTACAAATACATATACTCATTTTATCATACAAGACAGAGAATATTCACTTTTTAATTTAAAATAATAAATAAATCAAATAAAAATATTTAAATTGGAGAATGCAATTAACAGACATACTAAAGATAGGTTCGACCATAATCAAAAGATACATAATTACCCATAAAATTAAAGAATTGAATAAACAAATCTCGGCTGTATAGTAAGTAAATTACCAAAAGGTCCCATCTCCTCTTGGCAGCAGCAGTATCTCTCATTTGCTTCAAATCATAATCTTCATCATCTCCAGCTTACATTTGTTTAACCCTCACAGGCTGCTGCTATTGGAGAAAATAATTTTAATTGATAACTATAGATTAAACTAAAAAGAAAATGAAAAATAATAAGAAAACCATCAATGAGAAGTAAGAAAAGAATTCAAAATGGCATACAAAGCGAAGTGATGTAAGAGTTGGAGTGAAATAGAGGGAAGCTGGCACTGAGGATATAAATTTTCCATAGAACTTGGAGCTTTGTTCCCTTCGAAACTTTGAATATGAAATATTTGTGAGAGCATTGAGAGAAGAAAGTCTAGAAGCTTCCACTGGTTTTGAGCTTATTTCAGACTCTGTTCCCTTTGCTATACTTGCTTATCTGGTTTGCTTCTCTTAGATAAGTTTTCGCTCAAGAATGGAGACAAAACTTTTTTTCTTTTCTCCTTTTTTTGCTCAGCTAAAAATGGTTGCTCAACCTGTAAGAGAATCAGATAAGGTTTTAAGTTTTTATGAATGAAGAGAGAGAGACTTGGAGAGAGAAAGAGTGATATTTCATACCTGTAGAGAGAGAGAGAAACACTTTGAGCAGCGGCGCACAAAGGAAAAGGCGGCAGAGACCGGTGGCACTACAAATCAATTGAGGATTTAGGGTTCTTTTGGGTGGAGACATTGTGGAAACAATTGGGAGAGAAGAGGAGAAAGCTTTCGTTGTGCTACCGATCAATTGGGGAGTTAGATTTTCTTGTGGAGACATTGTGAAAGCATTTGACAGAGAAAATGCGAAAGCTTTTGTTGTGATATAGTTCATAATTAGCGACCACATCTCTAGTGGCATTTGACGTGATCGCTAAAATAGGGCAAAACCCACATTCAACTCCCGTTTAATTTAAAATGACAACAACCACATCCCGTGTGGTTGCTAAACTATTTTATAACTATAATACATATTAACTAAATACATATAAATTATTATTTATAATATATAAATATAAATAAATATGAAATTCTAGAAATAAAGATAAATTAATATTAATAAATGAATAAAATAATTAAATCTAATAAAATAAATAGAAATATATTAAACAAAATATCTAATATAATTAATATATTAAATGATATAATTATTCTCATATATATTTTTATGTACATATTTTATTTTATATATATTATTATATATATTATTAGATTTAAATAAAAAGTTTGAAAATAATAAATATATATATATATAAGATATAATAATAATAAAAATAATAATAATAATAAAATATTTTTGATACTATAAATATTATATATAATTTTTTAATATTTTTTAAATACACTTAATAAAATAAGATCACATAATGTGGTGTGTAACTTAGCAACCACTAGTGTGGTCTCTAAATGTCTCTAATTTAGCGACCACTTATGTGGTTTCTAAGTGGTCGCTACTTTATGCGTAAAAATTTAATATCTATTTTAACGACCACTCTGTATAGTTTCTAAATTAGAAACCACAAATAAAATCTTTACGTAATTGCTAAATTACGGCTAAAATTTTGTTGGCCTAGTTTAGAGATCACCTTTGTGGTCTCTAAGTGATCGTTGTCTAATTGAGTCATTAAATGGTCACAAAGTAGTTGCTAAATATCTAATGATAGAAAAGTGGCTCTGAGTGGTGGTTAAATAGCGACCACATTTATGTGGTAGCTAAATATAGTTTCTAAATTGCTATTTTTTTTATAGTATTTCTATCTTAAAAATAAATGTATAATAAAGTTATTTTTTATCAAGTAATTAATTCGTCTTTTTGAGTAAATTTAAAATAGTTTATACTCACTTGGAGCATTTATAAATTATATTTGAAATATATATGTGACAATAAGAAAAATAATAATAATAATACGTTGAATTCTGAGATACAGGAAAATAGTGGTAGTGCCCAAATATAAATAAAAGAAATAAAATATTTTTGTTATATATATTTTAAATCACAGTGTCCTTATTTCTATTATACTTCAGAATTCTCTTTTTAAAAAAAAAAGAAAAAAGAAAAGGAAAGTAAATAAATATACAGACACTTTTCAATGAACATTCCTTGTACTATAATCTTAATATTAATCTAGAAAATCATCTGGTACGTAACTTGAGTACGGAAACCTAGTGGCCAATAAATATACATACACGTTCACATTAAGATAAATAAATAATTCATTTTGATATTTATTTATATAATATAAATCATTCAGTTCCCAAAGGCCCGGAGGCATCAAATTACTGAATAGCTTGCAGATGAAAGGGAGGCTACAAACTCTGAATCCTGATACTTAAGCAGGTTACAAACTCTATTGATTGTCCTTTTAAAACACCTAAAAAAAAAAAGAAATATTTGCAAAAGATATTTATTTTAAAAAATTATAAAATTTAGATTGAATTTATATAAAATTACATATTAAAATATTTTTATGTAAATTTCTTAAAATAAAAATTAATTTCTATTCAATAAATAAATAAGAGGTATTGAAAAGTTAGTATAAACTACGACATCTTAGAATTCACCGGATCGTTATATCAGAATTTGTGGGTTTTTTCATCACTTTGTTCTCCAATACTTCTCCATTACTGAAGACCAAACACAAGTATTAAGACCATCGCATGTGCTGATATAGCTTGTTTATAATGAACTCCAAATGCAGTGGCAACATAGCTTTTTAAAATGGTATCGGAGTCTCTATAATCGAAAGGTTTGTAGTTCGATGTTTGGCTATTTTCATATCATTTACATTTAAGGCTCCATGAACATTCATGTGCAAAAATATATTGAAAATATAAAATTATTCTTAAAGCTTCACCTAACGTTTGAACTTTTATATATAATGGTGGTATTGATTCAAATATTTACTTTTTACTTACACAAAATCACACAGGATACTGAAATAATATAAAACAAATAATGAGTCTATATTTATTTACACTTGATGCTTCGTAGACATTCGCTTGCAGAAATATATTGAAAATATAAAACTATTTTTAAAGTTTCATTTAATAATTTAAATTCTTATATATGATTATGTTATTGATTCAATTATTTACTTTTGAGCAAGAGAATCGCACGGAGTACTGAAAAATTATAAAACAAATAAATCATTAAAACTCCAAAATATATAATTTCATATAATTTTATAACAATACTTGATAGCCCTTTAAACCCGATCACACTTAACTCTAATCCATTAAGAACCCATTCAATGAACAATTCATTGAGAAGGGAATGAATCAAAATGATTTGCTAAATTATGTAAATCGAAGAACAAAAGAGTAGGCAGGATTTATTTTATTGTCCCTCTTTAAGTACCTCAAAGTGACATAGCCTTTTGTGTTGTCTAATGCTTTCAAATGCATTTTTAGAATCACTATGCACCTTTTATTTCTTTATGGTTTTCATGTCCTCTCTTCTTCTTTTTTCTCTCTTTTTTCTTTATAAGCTGATATCATTTCATGTCCTCTTTATGTATGGTTTATATGATAAGCATATAAAGCATTGTAGAAATTTTTCGAATTTTAGAAGCATAATAAATACCATAATCATGATTGCTGAATTATATAGATGGGATTGCTATCAATAGTTTTATTCATCTTAATATGATATTATATATGTCGGTAGATTTAATTCATGGGCATTTTTGCCATAAATGGAAAAAGAATTATACATCTTAATTAAATTAAATAGATGCGCATATAATTAAGTTTTTCTTTTTTCTATTCTCTAATTTGTTTACGTTATAGATGGTCCGTCTTTGACCTATTAATTAAAAACGAAAATAGTCGAGTTTGTCAAAATATACGTGATTATATCAAATGACATTTTATTCATAAAAAAAAAAAACATTATATAAAACTTGAAAATCAGAATTTATTTTTCTAATTATTAATAAAAAAAGTTCAAACTTAAGATTTTTCTCAAATTAAATTATGTCCCTATTACCGGAGTAAGTTTATAGTTATATTTTGGTCAAAGTATATTAGTCCTCGAGTTATGTAGACATGAACATTATTTTATAGACAACCATACATATCCTACTACACTTGCAATAAATAATAATAATAATAATAATAATATGCTAAGTGTGAAAAAGAAAACTTAAGTTCAAATTGTTTTTTTCTAATAAAGCACTCTAATCTAGACTTACAAAAAGTACTATTTTTGAAGTTTGAAAACCAAGACCATGGTTAATAATACCTCACATTTTTAACCCCCCAAAAAAGGCAATTAGTGTTTGATTCTCCATAATTAAGAGAAATTATCACAAATTCACACACATCAAAACTTGTGTAGAGATTTGTATGAGTAGCCCCCAATTAATGGTTTTCATTTGGGAAAGGAACAAGGTTGCCCACCAATATGGAAATTGTTACTTTGCCGACAAGATTAAGGCCCGGTAACTCTCTGCAATTTCCCTAACCCTACTCAAGAGGACCTCAAAAACTGTGATTTTGTGCCCTAAGATAAAAATCTTTAAATTTGACCCAGATAAAGCTCCACAGTATAAAATTAATTAATTGTGACAGCTTTAAAAAGATAATATTATTTTTAATGATTGTACTTTTAAGTACTGTTAGTCTTCAGTTTTTGGATTTTTTAGTCTAATTATTTCGTGTAATCTAATCTTCCTTTTGCAATTTGGCATTTACAACACAAACAAGCACATGAAACAAAACATATAGTACATAATTAGCTTTTTTTTCAGCTTTGCATATGATCTGTCTTTGCTTTGCTGCCTCTTTTGTCAATAATGTTAAAGGCAATTGGTTGTACAGCAAACTATAATTTGTGCTTCCACTCTATTTTGCTTATTTTAGATATATATTTTTATATTTATACGTTATAGTTATATTTAGTTATTAATCTGTGTATATATTATATTAAAATATAATATATATATATATATATATATATATTTATTTATTTATTTCATCATTTTATTTGCTATGATGTATACATTTGATACGAATAAAAACTTTTCGTTTAAATTTAAGATATATTACTGTATTTGCATATGTAATGAAAACAATAAAATATTTTTTCAAATACGATCTCATATAACGCATCACTAGATATTATATCTGTAAATTAATAAAATAAATATTACTTTTAATTTTTATAATTTAATTAAAACCTAACAATATAATATATTTTAATTTTTTAAAAAAATAAATTTGATGTATTTAACTTTTGGACACAAATTCAAAAAGTTATTTGTCTAAAAAGTTAAAATTAGATATATTTAACCTTTAAACATAATTTTAGAAAACCATTTGTTAAAAATATTCAAATTAAATATATTTAACCCTTAAAAATATAAGTTTAGCAGGTAGAGTTACCCATTACCCGAAATAATTATAGGCAAGAAAGTCATAACATATAGCAATTGCATGCCTAAATAGAAGTGCTACTAAAGTTTAAAACCAAACCAAATGTCTTCCTAATTAGTCTTTTACCTAACCCAATTAACAAACAAACATTTAAATAAGTAAAAAGCATTTGTTGTAATACCCATGGTTGAGTGAGACACTAGATTATGTCATTGTATACTTAGTGGTCCTTGTAGAATCCCATACATGTTTGTACAAACAAAAAGGAAAAAATGCCTTTCCATGTCTCCTCCCCCCTCATTATTATTATTATTATTATTATTATTATTATTATTATTATTATTATTATTATTATTGTTGTTGTTGTGGTGGTGGCTTTTAGGTAGTTGTTTACAAGTCACTTTTTCAAAAAATGAAAACCTAATTCCATGGAAACAAAAGATAAAAGAAACATAAGTGGATTCTACCCTCTTCCCCTTATTTCTCCACTTGATTATTTTATATGTTAAAAAAAGAAAATTAACTTAACACAATAATTAAAAAATTCTTGACAGGAATTTAAAAGTTATGGTTTTAATTTATTTAATTTTTATAAGTATTGAACATGTTCAGATTGACGATTTCAGTTTAGAATCAGTTCAAGTTCAATACGATGTTGGATCTTTATCTCTTAAATTTTGAATCGGTTAATTAATCGAACCGTTGACTAAGTGCTAGTTATGAATTTTAATCGATCCAATTTGAATTTAATTTACAATTCAAATGTCAGATCTACTTAGCACCTGTATTAACAGGTTTTACTACTTTATTTAAAGCTGTAATTTTAGATTAATCAATACTGTAAAAGAATTGGATCCAAGATTAGTCAGATAAACCTTAGAACATATTAACATTTGTGTACCTTTTGTGAAACATAAGTCCTGTCGTGTTATGCCAAGTGGGAGAGTTTGAATTGTTTAAGAAATGGAGTTCTTTATGCATAAGTTAGTCCAAAAGGAAACAAAATTATAAAAATTGAATGGGAATTTTATTAATTAATATTTTGCACAGATAAGTGAGATATGCTTCTTCTTCTTTTTTCTGTCTTACGTAATATTATTGGTTTAGCGGTGCTATTATTACTAAGATTCCTGTTAGTGACTAATTTAATTAATTAATTAAGACTGTTATCATAAGTCATTTTATAGAGCTAAATTATTATTTATTCAACAATCAAACTGTCAGTTACTTATTATTTATTATAACCATCACTAGGGACTTAGTTGTTAGTTTTATTTGTGAGAATTAGTAAGATTTTTAAAGTTCATGTCTTATTTATTATTTAGCAATATTAATATGTATTTACTTTTTTACTATTTTTAGTTTTATTTACTTTTTTTATACATTTCATAACTTCCTTTTAAATTATTTATTTACAATTAATAAAATTAACATAATATTAAGTGAAAATTACTCAGAGTTAAATAAAGTTATTAAGTTAAGCCATTTTTAAAACTCACGTAAACAATTCAGAATCTCACAATTTTGATTACAATTATATGAAATTAGCATATATATCTCTAAATTTGACCATCGAATAATATCTTTATATTTTTAAAATGTGTTTGGAATTATTATTAAATGTCGAAAAAATAAAATTTAATTAATTTATATATAAAAATTAATAGGTGGAAAATGCGAAAAGGATATGTCGTATGGGATGACATAAATATGTATACGTACGCACATAATTAAAATGACATGCAATATGAATAGCTGTTATCCAATTTTAATTTTGGGTCATCATAACACATTATAAGATAAAAAGGGCCATATGCAATGAATTCTCCTCTTTTTTCTTTTTTCTTCTTTTATGCAATAATAATGAAACTTTTCAATTTTTATTTTTATTTTTCCTTTTTGATAAGATATGAGATATGTTGTAATTACTTTTAATTATTTTTGTCCTTTTCATACATTGGATAAGCTTTTCTTTGGTCCGTCTTCATGATTATTAACCTTTTCTTAGACAGGATTAGATCAAATATATATTAATATTTAGGCAATGCCGACTAAAAGAATAATTTGTCATAATTGTACGAGAATTAGTTTTGTTCTCAGCATATACATTTCTAACATGTGACTCTTCAATTTCATGCACACATATAATAGAATTGTATGAAATCTATTGTCCAAAAGATCTATTTAATGATGTAACACAAAAGAAGATTAATTTAAAAGGGTGGTAGAATGATAATAACTCAAAAAATGGGAAGTAATAAGTTAAAATTTGAATCAGTTAAAAAATTAGAAAAAAAAATAATTGAACGAGATTAAATTATCTTTCTATAAATATTTTTAAAATTTATTATACTTTTCTATAGAACTATAGAATTTTACAAAACTAATTATAGATAAAGTTAACACGAGAATAAAATAGAAAAGGGATGTTAATGTTGTATTAGATAATTTAAAAATTATTTTAAATGTAAAAAAAAATCATCATTTTCTATTTACCTTTTGAAAATCATAAAAAACAATTAATATTGTTTTCTTCTATAATATTTGAAATATTAAAATCTGTACAAAACATTCAAAAAGAAGCAATTATATATTGTTTCTAACTCTATTTCAGAAAATTAATATAATAATTCCACTAGTTAAACATTAGTTGCCGTACTTGAGAATTAAAAATAGAAACAGTTCATGTTAGAGAAAGCAATTAAAAATGTTCTTAAACAACTTAATGTACAAAAAAAGAATAAACAAAAGAAGCATTTTTGTTCTTCTTTTGAATTAATATGTGAAGCAAGTTGATAGTCAAATGAAAGGAAAAAAAAGATTAATTAATTAATTAATTAATTTATGAAGGGTGCCTTTCAAGAAGCAACAAAACCATTGTTTTCTTCACTTTCTCTAATTATTTTATATTATTGACAATAAACGTTTTATTTTGGGTAATATAGTAATTTCCTCTTTTTTTCTTTTTTCTTTTTTATTTATTTATTTTAAACATACGCATAATAAGACAGAAGACATGCATAGTCTTTGAGTCAGACCTTTCAATCAAATTGTTGTGTTTCTATCAATTCCACTCTTTGGTCATGAATTCCTCTCAAGTAATATAATTTTCGTCTCTATTTGGTATATATTATATATTATTTATATAAGTTATATAATGCATGTGCTCTTTTATTTTATTAGGTTGGACCGACTTTAGGACACATATAAACCTCTTTCAATCTTTTGGCATATAAAATATTTAAATGTAAAAAGTTGAGTTAGCTCAAAATATAATTAACCTAAAGAGCTAGGAAAATATAATGTGTTCTTTGTAATTTAACTAATCGTAGTTATGAATTATATAATAAAGTTAATTATCTTTTTATATACGATATAGAAATAACAAATTTTTTTATCTAATTATTAGTTACCTTTTTAAAGAATAAAAATTTATTTTTAATTTATATTATATGAATCAATTTTTTTATTATTATTTTTCTAAAATTTCATTATTAAAGTTTTTATGAAAGGTGTCATTTTTAAAATATAAAATATAAAAACTAATGATGTTAATTAATAAATAGTATTTTTAATATTATTTATTAAATTAATAATTAAGAAAATTATAGAACGAACTAAAAAATGATGTAAGGTAAAGAAACAAACCTTATCCTTGGCAATGGATTATTCTCCATAAAAAGAAAACCAAAAAGTTGGAGAAGTGAATTTGAGACATGATTACGTAATTGTTCCCTTATTTCTGTAGAACAAGATAAAATATTCAATTTGCATTACGTTAATTTCTTATTTTTTTATTTTATGTAAGACTAGCAAAATAGAATTAGAATTTGTATATAAAACATAAGTTTAGGCATCTGTCTCACGTGCACGAGTCTAACAGCGAAAACTGCCGCACCCGCCGGCAGCCCGTCGCCATCAGTGACCGACACTTGGACCCCAAAAGCAGCCGCGTGGTTGGGTGATGCATATAATAACATTTTTTTACTTCTTTTTATTATTACTAATTATTGTTTTTAAGTGAATAAAAATAAATAAAAATGAGATATTTTTTTTGTTTATTATAAATAATAAAAAATAAATAATTTAATTATAATATAATTCACTAATTACAAAACAACTAATGAATTTTTATCTGTTTATTTTAAAACATATTTAATAAAATTAGTCACAGATTTAATAAAATATAATATATTTATTTATCACTTTTCAAATATATTAGACTAATAAAATAAAATATTACTTATTTATTAAATATAAAAATAAAATTTAAATCTAATATAAATTTTAATAATTTTATAAATAAAATATTAAATGTTTCATCTCCCTTAAATAAAATTTTAAAATATTATTATTCGTAAAAGAGTTATATCCGACTACTTTAAATTAATTAAACTATAAATATTAAATAAAAATATATTAAAAACATAATCCTTTTGTAACTAATTTTTGTGTATAATATCTTACTGCTAGATAAATAATATGTATAAAAAAATTATAAAAAGTTTATATTAACTCTTTATTTAAACTGTAAAACAGTAAAATAAATTTAAATACACAAATGTTTACCACCAAATTATCGGTCAAAGTAAGGCGGGTGGACAAGTCAATCCATGAAGTCTGACTTAATTCTATTACACTAGCTTGCCTTTGCTGATGTGGCAGCATGCGAACCCCACATGGCTCCCTTATTTTGTGCCATGTATACGTGTTATGGGCCACCCTTGTCCCCTGTTTCTCCCGCATTTATTTGGACATTATGTCATGAGTTAGTTTTTGTTTTTTGTTTTTATTTCTTTTCCATTATCCTCCTCAAATCCTTCATCCCCATACACGCCCGTTAGCTTCCTTCCAACCTCCTTTTTGCTTAATCCTCGTTTGGATGGAAGTTTATACCACCGGTTATTAACTATCAGTTAATAAATTATTATGATTTATTTATATTAAATATATCTTATTTTATTAAATTAATAAATAAATATTATATTATTAATTTCAAAATTTTCAGTATTGTAAAAAGCAACATAATTAGTTTCCATATGATGACAAATTATAAATAATCTGTTATCTTGTGAAATTGATATATAATTATTTTTGAATGCTGAAGGAGTTTTTGTTTTTTATTTTTTATTTTTTTATTTCTATTTTCTATTGCCAAACACCTCAAAGGCACCCGCTTAACCATGGGGCTAAAAGCTCATCCAAACAGACACTTAGTGGTCCCTCTCTTCTTGTGGACTAGGACGTGGCAGCATAGCACAGCTAGTGAACTTTCTTCCAGTTCCACTATATAAACCCCAACAAGGCTGCCAATTCTTTCTCACACTGCAAACACACTTCTTCTTCTTCTTCTTCTTCTTCTTCTTCTCCTCCTGCAGAAAGCTATTAGCTCTTTCCGTCCTTAATTTTCTTCTGTAATTCTTCAAACCCTCAAAACACAAGCTAGTACATCTAATACTTTAATGGCTGTTGGTAATACTCTTTCTTCTCCACTGGGTCCTCCAGCATGCGAGAAGGACGCCAAAGCTCTTCTGTTGATAGAAGAAATGACAAGAAATGCTGACCTGGTTCAAGAAAAGGTGTTGGCTGAAATCTTGAACAGAAACAAAGATGTGGAGTATTTGAAAAAATTCAATCTCGATGGAGCTACCGACCGCGAAACCTTCAAGTCGAAGCTACCCATGGTCACCTATGAGGATCTTCAACCTGAAATTCAACGTATTGCTAATGGGGATCGCTCTGCTATTTTGTCAGCTCACCCCATTTCTGAATTCCTCACTAGGTAAAATAATTACTCTGGTTTTATCCATTTTCTTTTTCCTTTGTAGAATAGAATTCCATGCATATAAAAGATTTTGATTCTTGGGTTGGGCTATCTAGCTGATGTTTCTTTTGTTATTACACAGTTCTGGAACATCAGCTGGTGAAAGAAAACTGATGCCAACAATTAAAGAAGAGCTGGATCGTCGCCAATTATTGTATAGCCTACTCATGCCAGTGATGAACCTGTAAGTTACTTAATTTCAGGAAATCCAAGAAACGCGTTCTAGATTTAATTTGTATATCCTCTTCTTTTCATTAAATTCGATCCACATGATGCATGTTCTACTTAGCTATCAAAATTAATAACTAATAAATACTGGGTTTTTTATGCCCAATAGGTACGTGCCAGGGTTGGACAAAGGCAAAGGCTTGTACTTTTTGTTTGTGAAATCTGAAACAAGAACACCAGGTGGGCTCTTAGCACGTCCTGTGCTGACCAGCTACTACAAAAGTGACCACTTCAAGACTCGTCCGTATGACCCCTACAATGTGTACACTAGTCCCAATGAGTCTATTCTTTGTCCTGACTCCTTCCAAAGCATGTACTCCCAGATGCTTTGTGGCCTTCTCGAGCGCCATCAAGTGCTCAGGGTTGGTGCAGTGTTCGCGTCTGGTCTCCTTCGTGCCATAAGCTTTCTTCAGCTTAACTGGCAGGAATTGGCCCGTGATATCATGTCAGGAACGCTGAATAAGCGTGTTACTGATCCTTCTATCAGGGACTGCATTGCCAAGGTCCTGAAACCAAGTCCTGAGCTTGCAGAGTTTATCAGAGTCGAATGTTCGAAAGAGAATTGGGAAGGGATCATTACAAGAATTTGGCCGAATACCAAATATCTTGACGTGATTGTTACTGGCGCCATGTCTCAATACATCCCTACTCTTGATTACTACAGTGGCGGGTTGCCATTAGCTTGCACCATGTATGCCTCATCAGAATGTTACTTTGGGTTAAACTTGAACCCAATGTGCAAACCGTCAGAAGTTTCCTATACAATCATGCCCAACATGGCCTACTTCGAGTTCTTACCTCATGAACCTAGCTGTTCCGGGTTGACTCGTGACTCACCGCCTAAACTCGTTGACCTTGTTGATGTCGTAGTTGGTAAAGAATACGAGATCGTCATAACTACATATGCAGGCTTATACAGGTACCGAGTCGGTGACATCCTCCGAGTCACCGGGTTCCATAACTCAGCTCCTCAGTTCCATTTCGTGAGGAGAAAGAACGTGTTACTCAGCATTGACTCGGACAAAACCGATGAGGCAGAGTTACAAAAGGCAGTGGAAAACGCGTCTCAACTCTTGCGCGAATTCAACACGAGCGTGGTCGAGTACACGAGTTATGCCGACACAAAGACAATCCCAGGTCATTACGTGATATACTGGGAGCTACTGATCAAAGACTCAGCTAACTCGCCTAGTGAGAAGGTACTGAGTCAATGCTGCCATGCAATGGAAGAATCATTGAACTCGGTGTATCGACAAGGCCGGGTGGAGTGTAACTCAATAGGTCCACTGGAGATACGTGTGGTGAAAAATGGAACATTTGAGGAGCTAATGGATTATGCAATATCAAGAGGGGCATCAATTAATCAGTACAAGGTACCCAGGTGTGTGAATTTTACACCAATCATGGAGTTGCTTGATTCTAGAGTTGTATCTACGCATTTCAGTCCAGCTTTGCCACATTGGACCCCAAAAAGAAGGTGATGATACATATAATATTATGATAGAGATTTATATTTGGCACCGACCAAATTTAAAAAAAATGTCAATGGCTGGCCAAATATATATAAATATATATATATATATATATATATATATATATATTTAGAGTTGTAGAATCTTGATGGTATTTTTCTTTTTTCTTGTAATGTTTGTGGAAATTTGGAGTGAGTAGCATTTGGAAGAAAGGGTAAAGTGTAAGTTTGATTAGGATGTTTCATGGTCAGGGTTTGTATTTTGGTTCAATTAACCAATTGTTGAAAATGATGTGACCATGAGTATGTTTGTTTACTGAATGTTTCTTTCAATGTAATGGAAACATGATAGTCTTTTGACATATGCTAAATTAATTATCATCTTATTTCCATGTTTTTCTTTCTTTTGAGGTCATGAGTATGTGCTTTCTCCCTCATCATTACAGCAAAATGCCGACAGTACCATGTAAAAAAAATTATCTAGACAAAAAAAAAATACTAGAAACTTTAATTAGATATTTGGAGATTTATATTAAAATACATGTAATAAAATGAATAAATTTGATTTCCAACACTTGACGCCTAGCTCAAGAGTGATTGCTCTTGAAAGGTGTGGAAATATTGAGCACTCTCTGTACTAGATGAAATTTACTTTTATAATTAGCGAAGGTAAAAAGATGATTATTCCTATTATGCAGCTACCCCCGTTAAACCTCTAATTTTTTATATATAAAATTTTATTTAAAAGAAGTAAATAAACATTTCTTTGAAGTTTATCGATTCTGAAATTAGGGGAAAATCATTGTTTATTGAGGAATGCAAAAATAGCTTCCTAGCTAATTAATAAAAGTAATGCTACATAAGTTAAATTTATTTGTAACATATTTTACCCGGCTAACGTGGCATAATTATTTTTATAAAATTATCTTTTACTTAATAAAACATCAAGGGTAGTTTTTGTAAAAATAATTTTATGTGGTACAGTTAAATTGAATCGTTTAATATTTTTCAATCAATTAAAAATAGAACGTACCAAATTAGATAAACTATGATCTTTGGATTTAGACTCCAATTTCTAAGATTAAAACTGTTTAAGAGCACAGAAGGAGGCATCAGAAGAGACTCTCTTGTATCTCTTTGCCATCTTAGGAAATATTTCAAATGCTGAATAAAGCATATACCAATGATGCATGGTCTGACATCAAGACCCTTTCTATAAATCAAGGGTAAATCTTTAAATTTATTTTGATATAGAAGGAACTTAAAATGCCTTAGAACATAGCTATAATGGGAACAACAGCACACACAAAAAAAGAAGAAGCTATTTATGGAAAAAGAGAGCCATTGGTGACTGCTACAAAGGAGTTAAAACGAAGTGTCTATATGATTCAAGGTTCGAGTTGTTAATAATGTTTTTAATGTTTAATTTGCATGCATGATTGATGGCTAAGATGATAGACAACTTTATATTCATAGGTTTAATATGACCATAAAGACATATTTTTATTTGCTGATTCTTTTACTTTTATTTATAAATTAAATAAAGCAAAAAAAGTAATAGTTTTTAATTAGATTTAATTTTGACAAGTATATCATGGAAACAAAAGAATATTCAAATAAAGGTAACAGGAAAAAACAGCTTTTTCTTTTAATAATAATTGTTTATTTAACAAATCCAAAAAATTAGGAATAAAAGTGTGTGAAGTTTGATTTATCAAATGTTTGTTTAATAATATTAAAGATGAAATTTTGCTAAAGTATCATTGTGATATTTTTCTCTTATAAAGTCTATTTTTTTTAATTATAAACAATTAATCGGTATTATTTTAAATAATTTATTAGTTTTATATATCATTCTATTAATTTAGATTGTCGATGAATTTATATAATTTTAATTATTTATATAAATCAAAATTATATGAGTGAATCTCATTATTATCAAATATTATTGATTAAATTTTAAAAAATATATCAAAATTTTTAATAAATAAAAATAATATATTTGACTAATTGATAATTAAATATTATAAAATTTACTAATTTATATTTAATTATATCAATAAATTATTATTCATAAAATAGCATCAAATTTTTATAAATTTATATAATTATACACACTCACGATATATTATAATAACTTCTGAAAAAACGGAATGCTTTTACCATCTTATTTTTCTCTAATTAGAAAATGAATATGAATGGCGAAAGTGATATACAAATTTAAGAGACAAAAGAATGTGGAAGAAGAAAGTAATGACCAAAATTAATTATGGCAATTAAGACTAAATATCTTAACTAAACGGCAGCTGCACTTATTTTGGCAAGTCAAGTTTTATAAGTGTTTCATGTGCTATGTTCATATACACGTGTAGGATTCATCACATGTGTTTCGGCCTCATCTGATCGTGCCACACAGTGTCTCCCATCTTATTTTATATTATTATATAACGCTGAAATTATTTGTTATTTTATTTTTTTTATATAATAATTTATTAAAATTACGCATACTGCACGTGGATAATAAATTATATTTTTAATATAAAAATAAATATAATGCTGGAGGGAATGTATAAGGAATTTGTGATATTTGCGAGAAACAATTTGGTAGAAAAAGAGAGAGAGTGGCGGGCAACTTAGAGTGGTATTGTTTTTTGGAAAATCTTTTTATCTATGTCTCCATTTACTCGTATTTAAAATTAAATAAATTTTATGACTATAAAAAAATTATAATTTAATATAAATTTAAAAATTAATAATTTTTTTTGCTGATGAATTGATAAAAACTATATTATATTATTTAAATAAGATTAACGAGATAAAATAATAATATAGTAAAATAAAATATAGCGTGAAATATTATATTTTTTAAAGTTATAAATACAAATATTATTATATAAAGAAATATTTTTTTAAAGTGAAACTTAAAAATTTATAACTTATTATAATAAACAGTTTATTCCTATTTATAATATGCTCAAATTAGAACCGTAATTTTTATAATTAGTCTAAACTGAGATTACAACTGACCCAAATTAAAATCAGAACTTATTTATCACAATATAAACATTTTTCATATATGGAGTATTAATAAAAAAAAATATTATTATATATATATTTTTCTCATTATTTTATTATTTTATAATGTATCTTACCTTTAATTTATAATTGACTAAAGATATATCATAACAAATATCTAACAATAAATAGCATAATATAATAATAATAATAAATGCAAAAATATCTATTACTTGTTACAGTAGAGTTGGCTATTAAGCAATTTATCATGAAAAGTGGATATGTGGATATAATTGATTGATGTGCCATTCAGCAAAGCATCCATTTGAAGGCTACTTACTTAACCATTAAATCACATCTCACAAACTTGTACGTATATTATTGAATTATCTTTCCTTTTCAAAATTAGATTTTTTTTTTCTTTTTTAGCAAAAACAGAGCATATGCCAGATATTCATTTCTTTATAAGATATTTTCATCACGTAATTAAATAAACAATTTTATGAATATATTTGAGATCCAACTTAATAAGAATATTTCCTTTTAATATGTATTTGATATTTGATTTTTCTATAAACGTAATTATTTGAGTTGAACTTCCTTTATAAACTTGAGTTTTTAAGTTTTTTATTTTTATTTTTAATTTTAAAATTTTTTTAGAAAAAATTACATAAATTAATATTTTTACTTTTAGAAATAATTTTGATGTGAAAAAAAATAATCCATTAAATTTAAAAGAAATTCTAAATCTGTTTTTTAACGCTGAACATTAATCCGTTCGATTGACAATAGCAAAGACATTAAATGCTATATGATTAGATAGATCATCCAAAATTTTTGTTTTAATTTCTTTGAAAGTTCTTTCATGTGGGTTGCAACATACATATATAAACACACACATACTAAAATCCACAAAGTATGTTGGAGGTCTCTTTTAAAGCAAAAGGGCATGGTGGAGATAGTAACCTGAAGGGCTGAGTTTTGATAAACATAGCAAGTTGTCCACTTTTCATGAGCAGTTTTGGTACCCTTTTTTTTTCTTTATAATAAGGTTGTGTTTTGGAAGAAAGGTACATTGGTAATGAACAATTAAGTAGACTTGCCTGGTTTGTAGTCAAGCAAGATTGGCAATCTTGCTGTCAATGACTAACTTATTGTTTGCTCAAAATTGGGTTAACTCAGGGGGACCATGTTTAGCCTAAGTTAGGGTCTCTCCTGTTTTTGCATGATAGTTTAGGCTACCTGTTTAACCCTAATTTTAGCCAACCAACTTTGAATTACTTGCCTGGCCAAAGTGTTCTGAGCCACCATTTATATTAATTAACTATGCCCAAAGTTTGCCACACACGACCGCACATGCATGATTACTAGTATATTTTGACTGATGCGCACACTTATTATTTGGCTAAGAGTATGAATATATTTAATTTATTTTTTAAACAAAATATAATTATATTAAAATTATAATAAGATGTTGTCTCGAATATTTCAGAAAAAAAAAATATTTATCTCTAAATCTATCAATTTACTTTGGTTCGAGAATAATTTTAAAAGAATTATAGTTTAAAAATATAACTTTAGCTCAAAAAAATAGTTTAAAAATAATTATTATAAAAATATATTTATTATTCAGCTTGGAATAACTAAATTTTTTACTATCTCTGAGGTACCATTATGCATATGTAATTTGAAGAGGTGGTACTTCATTCCTAGTTAATAATTTTTCATTTCTCAATTAATTAGTTTCAAAATTTAATATATGAAATATATAATATTATATATTGTAATTAATAAATAAATCCCATATTTCATATTAACATCACTTCACATTAAATGGGAAAAAAGGTGTGATAATTGATTATGGTAGAGGGTATTACTGATGCTAATAATGCACTGAAGGTCTTGGCCTTCAATTCAGTTTCCATATGGGTAAAATTCTAGTCAAGTTCTCATCATTTTTTCTGTTCTTTGCTTTCAATTACATATTCATCAGAATTTTCAAAAAGAAAAAGTGCTTACAACTTTTTTTGTGTTGCTACAGAAATTGATCTCATGAAAAACGTGCTGAAGAGAGCCTTCATGGCACTTTCCTTTTGCCATCATTAATTTACTTAACCATTTGGATAAGCTTTTAATATCAGGTTTATGTAATTTATGTAACAAAATAATTTTCTTATGGTCTAATCTTAGAAATCATATCTTGATGGAGAACATAAAAGAAAAACTATTCTCATAAAAAAATAAAGTATTTTTTCTTTTTCTTTTTGAAACTATAATAATAAAGTATTAGTTATATGATTAATGGCTTGTCATAATAACAAAGTGAGATTGAAAAGAAAATTAAACCATTTTAAACGAATTGAGATTCTTTCATATTCAACTTGAACATAAATATATTTATAATTGAATACGAACATATTTATAATTTTTATTTTTATTTAAATCGAACGGTGAGTTTCAAATTTAAAACATAACTAAAAAAGAAAAAGAAGAAAAAGCTCCACCCCAACTTATTCCATGTCTCTACAGCAAAGGTGGCACAAATATAAGGCGAAATTTCATTAAGCCTCTTCTAACCTTCTCCAATTCTTTTTCTTTGTTTCAAATATTGCCTCGATTCTTTTAAATAATTGTAATTTAGAAAGAAGAAAATGTGAGTTTCAAACTCGAAATTTATCCCGGAAAATAAGAGCTCTTACCACCTAAGTAAATATTTGGTGATTAATATCGCCTTAATAAAAAGTTGTGCATATAAACATTAATAGGGCTTCAAATTTAAGGGCGGATTGTGTTGCTAAATATTTTAATTAGACTCTTTATTTGCTCTTCTAAATGGATCATTAATCCTCTCTCCACCATTATTTCTGTTCTTGTTGAATGGAGAAGTTGTGTATTTCTTTTCCTATTCTTTGACACATTACTTTATTTTTTGAATTTTTACACTATGGTTTTATTTGAAAAAAAAGTAATTGCATATGCTATGTCTTGAAAGTGAGAGTGAGAGGTACCGAAATGAATATAACAATGTAATATCTTAAATTTTATGTTATTTTTCTTCTTATTTTTCTCTCAAACATTTTCCTTTTTTGTTTTCTATTTTTCTCGTTAACAAACTATCTCATAATATAAATATATGTGACTTTAATATTCGTTGCGGTAATAGCATAATCAAAAAATTTAATCAGATCATATTATACTATAAATATATTTTTATAATAACAATTATTAAACTATCAAGAGCTAAAGTGGTATTTTTAATTATATCTTGTTTTAAAATTATTTTGGAGCTAGATTAAATTGACAAACTTAAAAAAAATAAAAAATATTTTTTTTTTCTAACCGACCCGACTACCGTCCACCTTAGTCTGAATGTAGCTCCGCTCTTAACGCGATTCTCGAACCCATCACCCACTGATGTCACATGAAACACTTCCCTTCTTTGGCTCTACAGAGTTATATGGACGAATGTCCTAATTCCAGGACGTGGCAGCATGCACCTCCAACCTCACCACCTACTTTTCGGATTGCACCAAAATGCTTTACAGATAAGACCCAAATAAAAAAAACGAGACATATTTTAAAATTAATAAGGAATATTATTTTTATAGTGTAAATGTTTTAAGAAATTATTTTTTTTAGAAATACAGTGTGATTATTTTTTATTATTTTATTATAATATAATTGAAACTGTATTTTGAAGTTATTGTTTGTGAACAGTTTATTTTTATGAATGATTTTGAGGAGATTATTTTTCTATAGATATGAGGTTTTGAACCAAGTGAGATATTTTCATTGATATATCCATCCGTTTGTATTAATATTGAAGAAGTATAGAAGGTTAATGACTGAAAACATGATAACAAACTGTGAAAAGATACCATACTTCAAGATTCCAGAATATTATGCTATATTTATTCTTCACATGTCTTTAAGCTCTCAGAAAGATCCCCCTAACAAAAAAGCCGGTTATCTCAATTACTCTTGAATAAATCTGGTTGTTTACACTCTCTTCTATCAAGAGAGACATATCATAAAAAATGAACCAATGTTCTGTTTCAGTTGTGAATTTTTAATATTTTAATACAGTAAAAATAAAATAAAAATGATGCTGTAATTTTAATAAAAAAAAAGTATTTTTTTTTTTATTTTTCTGAAAAAGAACGGCCAAAATGTGACTGCCAAGCTTTTGTTATTATTCTTCTTCTATATAATCCAAATATGCCTCTTGAAACATAAGCCCACATGGAGCCCATATATTTAGAACAGCCCAATCTCTTCTTCTTTTTTCTTTTTATCCGAAACAAAATCCTAGCCCAGCCCAACCCGTGTGCAGACAAGAGTCGCAGGGAGAGCATTGGGAAAAGCTACACTGTAAGCGCACAATAGCAGGAACCGAATCCTTTCCCTGCAGAGCGACGGTGGCCCAGATTTAGAGGCTTCTACTCACACTGTCTACCGCTTTCTTTTTCTTTTCTTTTTTCTCTTTTTTTTTTTAATAGAAAAACTCTCTCTTTTTTTTTTCTCTAAAATATTTTACCTCCATTTTCATTTCTGGCTTCCTTGCGGAGATTACGAGAGATTTTAATCTCCATAGCCGAACAGCATAAAGGTCAGTTCTCGTTTCATTTTCTTTTTATTTTCTCTGCTTTGCTTTTTTTTTTTTTTTTCTCCTCGTAAAGCTGCACAAACATAAAAAAGAAAGGAAAAAAAAGGAGAAAACTTGCTATGTGTTGAGGGAATTTAATAATTAATCTATAAATTGTTTGCTTAAGCTAGCTATAATAAGATATTGTTGGTGTTGTTTCAGCTAAGTAAAATCTATACGTTGTTTTTCCTTTTAACTTTTTCATTAATCTTGTGGCAGAGCATTTTTAAGATTCATAATTCCGAAGTCAATACTGATAGTTATAGAATTTATTTGCAAATGTTGTTGCCAAGTAATGTGTAGAGCAGGTAGGGTTTTGGTATCATGCAATCAATTTGCTTGATTTCTACAAAAATGTATGAGCTTTCTTTTCTTGACTATGAAGACATGCATGTGTTGCCATTTCTATTGTCAAAGATAGTTTTCGTTATACCTTGCTTGCAGGAAATTAGCTATTTTTTTTTGTTGTATCTAGGGTATAATGTTGTTACTGGCGGATCAGAAAATAGTTAGAGTACATACGTATATGAGTGGTTTATTTTTCTTGTAATTTCTAAAATTGATATGTTTACGTTGATTCAGCAATTAGATAATATAATCAAAATAGTTTTATCTATCAAACTAAGTTGACATATTCAATCTTTCTAGCTTGCAGTTTAGCCTTAGAATTCAAACTTTGATAAAATAAAATGAGCAAGATACTATAACATTGAGATTAGAGAAATTTATGGGTTTCAAGAGAAAAACATAAATGTTAAACTACAAATTTTAATTTTAATAAAATTATAGTGGAATAACTTTAAGAGTGAATTTTATGTCGATTTTCATCATTATAATTATAAACTCTAGATAATTTTGAAGCAAATTAATTAATTTTTGGACAAAATATAAAAAAAGCATCAAAGAATAATTTAAGTTATTTAGTGGGAGCAAAATTAAAATCTCTGGTGGGGCAAAATGCGTCTCCAAAGGGGGCATTTGCCCCCATCACCCCCGCTGTGGTTCTGCCAGTGAATGTGCTGAGCTATGGACCCATTCTCTTTTAAAAAAAAAGTTTTGGCAGAACAACTTTTAGGGTTTTAAGGATGTGGCCTAAAATTTATCTATCATCTAGTGATTTCTTTATAGCCGAACATGCGGGTTTGGTAGTTATCATAAGTGCTTTAGTTTCAAATGATAAATAAATTATACTACCAAAGATGTTTTGATTGGAGGATTGAGTTAAGAAAGACTTGAACATCATCCATTTACATTAGGTTTTACATTTTTTGCATTTGCAAATTTGCAATGTCTTTTTTCTTGAATGTTGCTTCTTTGTGTTGGCCTGTTGAGGTGGACTCCTCTCTCTTTCTTGAAAAAATTTATTGTCATGCTTCATCAACTAAATACAATTAGAAAATATCTGATGTTTTATGTATGTTGCAGGTGTATGGAGTTTGGATGGTGCATTTGTGTCCAGACTACTTAAACCTAGTGAGGCTTGGTTTGGGTTAGAACCTTCTAAGACAACGGCAGGTTTTTAATTGTATGTCCAATTTTTTTGACTGTAAGTTTAGGTTGGTATAGTTGTATCATGATACATGTTAATTGTTAGTCATATGGAAAGTTGCACCTCCTTTCAAATCTATATTTAGCATTGAGGTAAACTGATTGTAAATAGGAGAGCTGATATATATTGCTATTAGACTTAATGTTCAAGGCTGACCACATGGGTGTTTCTTCATCACAAGCAAGTTCTCATACAAAAAGTTATTCATGCCCTAAACAAAGTACACCAGAAGAAACGCCAGAATGTGGTGATACCAGTACTGTAGCTACCCAGTCGCAACTCTCTTCTGAAGGTGTGAATAAAGGTTCTCTTACTGAAAATCTGGTCCCAACATCTGAAGAAGCATGCAAGAGTAGTTTGATAGATACAAGTACAAGTCCTAAAACTGCTATAGATCAGAAACTTGGATTTGTTTCAGATGATACACATATTAAATGTGGTACTGTAAGTGTGCATAATGGACAATCAAAAAGAAATGGTTCACTTGGTTCTGGAATTGTACAACATGATTCTGCGATATCGACCTTTGCTGTTAATGAAACCTTGCACCCACTGCATCAAGATGCATCAAAGAGTGCTCTTGGGCATATGGAGCCACCTCCTAACAATGAGATGAAAGTTCCTGCTAGTGAAAAATTAGGACCACCTCATGATGCTGAGGATAAACACTGGAATGGAACACAATCAGAAATACTATCTAAAGATGCTGTTAGTAATTCTAGCCGATTGGGCCGCAGGGTTAAAACAACTGCAAAATCAAGGAAAAAATATATGCTAAGATGTTTGAGGAGAAGTGATAGAGTAATGCAGTATAGATCACAAGAGAAACCCAAAGCTCCTGAATCCAGTACGAACCTGCCTAATGTTAGCTCCAACGTAGAGAAAACAAGGAAAAAGAAGAAAAAGAGAGAAAGAAAGAGCGTTGAAGCTGATGAATATTCAATAATCAGGAAGAATTTGAGATATTTATTGAATCGAATAGGCTATGAACAAAGCTTGATTACAGCTTATTCTGCCGAGGGCTGGAAAGGACTAAGGTGTGCACTTTCTTAAAGTTTTCGTATAATTTAATTTTTTTGTCTGTAACTATTTTTTTTGTTTCATTTGATTTAAGTATTTCTATTCTGAACTCGAATACTAATTTTATCTTTGGCTCCTTTGTTACTTTCCATCAATCATATATACCCACTCTACCTATTTTAACTGCTTTGCAATTGCCACATTCAGTTGAATCATTTGACATGCATATGTAGGATGCATCCCATTTATTATAAGAAGAACAGGAAAATTTTTGAAATGGGATATAACCATAAAGAGAGAGCCAATGTGACTGTACAGACCCAACCCTAAGGTCATGCTAGAAATGTATATATAAAAGATGGAAATATAATTTGAATCTATCTAATGAATCAGCTATCTATCATGTATCTCTTCCCTTTTTCCATATCAAAATTTTCAATTATCAATTTTGAAGTTGAATCTAAGTTTATCTGTCAACTGCCTTCATGGATGCTGGCCATTCAATTCATATTCTGACAATTTTACATAATATTGAACATATGACCTAATCGAGCACACAATAAGCTGGAATAATAAGTCCACCATAAATTGCACTGCACTGCGATACTAACCAAATTGATATTTTGAGGGGGAATATACATACATATATATATATATGTATGTATGTATGTATGTATGTGTATGTATATTTATTTAACTAAAACTCTAAAAATATTATTAGGTAGGGCAGGGAATTATCATTCTTGTGGCTATCAACCAGAAGCAGACTCCATGGACTGTCCTACTGTTATGGGCACATTTCATGATACTTCATCTTTCTAAACGTTAATTTTCATCATCATGTATTTATATTAGTTTGATTTTCTTTCCTTTTTCCACTTTCTTTCTAAGTTATATTTTCACTCAGTCGTTTGATTTTTTACCTTGCTGATGTGTGTAGTAGAAATTTGCAAGTAGTCTGCAACTGTAGTGAAGTTTCATTAATCAAAGTTAATTCTGTTGCTTATGTGGGTTTTCCATCAGCTTATTGCTGCAAAAAAAAAAAAATGACCTAAAGGGCTTTTAGGAGACCCTTTTTGTACCATTCAACTCCAACAATCATCAGTGCATTAATAATTAAATTCACTTATCATATTTTTGTAGTTTGGATTCTTTCTTCATCATATTTCTTTGTAGTTTGGACTCTCTTTTTCCAATTTACCAAAAAAAGGCCAAGCTTTTGACTTCTTTAAATGAGTCCTTGCAGTAGCTTTTCTTGAGAACTCAGTGTATCTACTATATAGATCTCCAGTTTCTGCTGATTCAAATTTTCTCTGGAGATGACCTAAATACAGAATAATTCATTTTTAAATAGTCTGTCCCAAGAGTCCAGTTAATCTGATTATAACTACACACGTGTGACACTAGCGCCTCTATTTACTATGGGATGAAACCCACGGGTGGAAATGAGACAATAAGTATGTAGTATTGAAAAGGAAATCATCACTCTAGGACAATATTTGGTTCTGAGAAACATGCCTGCTCTATTTCTCAAGTTTCATTATTGACTGATGCCACCACCAACTGTCTTTATGCTAACAGACTCTGTCATTTGGTTTGGAATGTTCACTAATTATCAATTATAGTGTATTTGATGAGGAAAGTTTCAATTCAATCCAGTTTGGGTTAGCCTTAAGGCCAGATAAACCTTGCTTCCTCTTCTTAGTTTGTCCTCTCCTATTCGTGTATTCTTGTGTGTATGCATCCATTGTATGTTTGACTGGCCATTAATTTGCATTGCCATTTTTATGATTTTGCAGCTTAGAGAAGTTAAAGCCCGAGAAGGAGCTTCAAAGAGCCACATCTGAAATTCTTCGACGCAAATCAAAAATAAGGGATTTATTTCAACGTATTGATTCACTATGCGGTGAAGGAAGATTCCCAGAATCATTATTCGACTCTGATGGACAGATTAGCAGTGAAGATGTAGGCGAACATTTAAAAAAAAATTATTTATCTTATTAACCAAATTCTTATATGCACTATTCCGTAGATTCTTACTCTATAGGATGGTTCTTTTGCTTTTGATAATGGGTGTCTATTGATAATTTTAATGCTTAGACAAGTAATTCTTTTGTGGCAGATTTTTTGTGCAAAATGTGGATCCAAAGACTTGACTGCTGATAATGATATTATACTTTGTGATGGTGCCTGTGATCGTGGGTTCCATCAGTATTGTTTAGTGCCACCGTTATTAAAAGAAGACAGTAAATCCTATTTGCCAACCTGCTAGCAATAAGTTGAGATGATGGCTGTTAAGTGTCTTTTTTATCAAAATATGCCTTCTTAACCTTTTTTATTTTCCTTTTCTTGTGGCATACAGTTCCTCCGGATGACCAAGGTTGGTTATGCCCTGGATGTGATTGCAAAGTTGATTGCATTGACCTGCTTAATGAATCTCAAGGAACAAATATTTCCATCAGTGACAGCTGGGAGGTAAACGATAGTCTCCAGTCTTGTTCATTTGTTCCTTTGCACGCTCATTGACTCTGTTATTCCTTTCATACTCATGTCTGATGCGCAGAAGGTTTTCCCTGAGGCTGCAGCACCTGGACAAAATCCAGACCAGAACTTTGGACCGCCTTCAGATGATTCTGATGACAATGATTATGACCCTGACATTCCAGAAATTGATGAGAAGAGTCAGGGAGACGAATCAAGCTCTGATGACTCCGATGACTCTGACTTCACGTCTGATGAATTAGAGGCTCCGCCTGGTGATAAACAGCAGTTGGGGCTTTCTTCTGAAGATTCAGGGGATGATGACTATGATCCTGATGCTCCAGATCTTGATGACATTGTGAAGGAGGAAAGTTCAAGTTCTGATTTTACTTCTGATTCTGAGGATCTTGCTGCTACCCTTGATAATAATGAGTTATCTGGAGAAGATGAAAGGCGCATCTCTGTTGGAACTCGAGGAGATTCTACTAAAGAAGGATCTAAACGTGGTCGAAAGAAGAAGCAATCTTTACAGAGTGAGCTATTATCCATAGAAGAGCCAAATCCTAGCCAAGATGGTTCTGCACCCATTTCTGGGAAGAGAAATGTTGAGAGATTGGACTACAAAAAACTGTATGATGTAAGTTCCCATTCATCTTATATTTTTATTTGGTTCTCTGTTCCATTCATATGTGTCAACTCCCTTTTTATTCAAGTATATAACTATTTTAAGCATTATCAATTTATTATAATTAGATTTTAATTTTCTGATAAAAATAGTGTTCCGTCCGTATTGTTGAGAAGTGAGGAAAATCTAATTAATTCAGCGTTAATATGAACTACAGTTTTTAACACTCTCTCTCTCTCTCTCTCTCTCTCACACACACACACACACACACACACACACACTCTTACATATTTCTACTCTATAATGTGTTCGTGTAGAATATATTGTTATAAGCAGCAAAAATAATGACAATGCTTACAACTAAATTTGGTCCATGTTCGTATTCAACATTTTGTGTATGCTCACAAAATAAACAGCTTTGTACCATGCAGTACACCTATCACAGTCCTGCTCTATGGATCATAAAGCAATGAAGACAGTTTCTCAGTCGAGTTCTTTTCTATAAATAATATAATGTCCCAATGCCTGGTCAGATGATAAGGATTCTGTTGACCTCTAATGCCTAGGTTGAAATGAAAAACATGTGGATTAGTTGTATTCACGTGAGGTTTTGACCGCTTTCTTTTATACGTACTGTTTTGTCTGTGGAGATCTTTTTGCTATGACTTCTAGTCCTAAAGTGTCTGAGAAATTGTTTTTCTGTTCTTTTCTTCTCTCTGGTTTTTTTATCTTGTTTGGGTCCGTTTCTATGAAGGAAACATATGGAAATGTTTCTTCTGACTCGAGTGATGATGAAGATTTCACTGATGACGTGGGAGCGGTGAAGAGGAGGAAAAGCACACAAGCTGCTTTGGGATCAGCTAATGGAAATGCTTCTGTGACTGATACAGGAAAGCAAGACCTAAAGGAGACCGAGTATGTACCAAAGAGAAGTCGTCAAAGGCTTATTTCTGAAAATACAAGCATTACACCAACTAAAGCACACGAAGGCACTTCTCCATCCAGTTCCTGTGGCAAAACAGTTAGGCCATCTGGATATAGAAGACTCGGTGAAACTGTGACAAAGGTATTTTTGTTTTGTGTCCTATGTTTGTAGCTCCTGATTTTGTTAATAAGTAGATTCCTTGATATTATATGTTGTGCCTGGCCCATTATTCTAGTTTGGGTGTCAGTAGAAAGAGTTACTATTATAACATGAAACTTCATCCCTTTCTTTGTGATATTGTTTAGGCATGTTAGAGTTTTGGTTGATGGCCATTTGCAATGCAGGGCCTCTACAGATCCTTTAAGGAAAATCAATATCCTGACCGCGATAGAAAAGAACATCTGGCGGAAGAGCTAGGAATCACATACCAGCAGGTGATACCTTGTTGTTATTGACTGTGAAGCTGAAACATTCTTTCTTTGAAGGATAATGATATCAGGAGTCCTAAGTCCTGGAATTTCTTTAGATTTCCTGAAATCATTATCCCTTCTTAAAATAACCTTTCTTCTCTTTTTGGGTTTAGCGAAAATTGTTTCTTGTTCTTCTTATCCAAAAGTAGTTGTATTTTGCAGGTTACCAAGTGGTTTGAGAATGCTCGGTGGAGCTTCAACCATTCATCATCTATGGATGCAAATAGAATTGGAAAAACTCCAGAAAACAATTCTCCCGTGTCTAAAACAACTACAATACTGCTTGAATCAGCACCTGAAACAGTTAGTGGAGCTGCTATTGACAGTGCAGCTCAGAGGGAGGAATCACCTAAGATTGGTGATGCCATGGTGGAGATTTATGTAGAAGATGCAAGGGAAACGGTGTTGGGCATTCCGAAATGCTGTGCACAAAATTCTAAAACCCCAAAATCTAGAAAGAGAAAGCATAATTCAGGTGATCGGTTATCAGATTTAGAATCGAAAAAAGAGGAAGCAAAAATAGCCCCAGCTAATCTACCAAAAGCTCAGGAAACACGAGTAGGTGGCCGAGTGACAAGAAGTAAATCTGCTGCTTAAATCTTAATTCTTTTTGCATCCTTCTAGGAGAATTAGAGACCATCTTCCTGTAGGCCAAGAAAGATGTCTTGAGTTGATTTGCGGGCACTATTCTGAGAGATCAAGAATCAAATGGTGCCGTTGTTTGTAATTTTACAGTGCTGCAATTTTGCACCCCCATCGAGTTCTGCTTATTTTAATCCCATATCTCCACGAAAATGCAAAATAAGAGTCTTCAATCTGTCCATCTAACCATCAATGACTTTCAACATTTCTTTTCAGTTGTCAGGATTAACATTTGTTGTGTATTTCTACAGTGTAATCGTTTCCAGTCATCCATACCTATAATTTAGCAAATCAGCAACATCTGCTAAAAGTTGATGCACCCACCTTCAGCTTTGCATTGATTTCGAGTCTAACGACGACAGAGTAGCCTGAAGACAGGTTTATTGAATAAGCCCCGAGAAAGCTTTTTAGGTTAAACTGTTTTCTTTTCCTTCACTATCTGATGAAAGTCTCCGGCACCATGCTTATAGTCATTTATCTCCGAACCATCGTTAGTATACAAATGCCATTTTCTAGGCCTACTGTAAGCTACTTAACCATCTAAAATTGAGGCTTTCAAGGTGAACATCCAGAATGCTTAGGAATAGACTACTTCATTGTCTACAACACTGCCTCAAAAACTAACATGTGAGAAAGAACTGTTAGAGCCATTAGATCTGCAAACAGATTGGGAAGCAATTGTGGTCTATAATTCTTGATTCAAGCTCCACATGGTCGATAACCTTCATGAAAATTAAATGTCTTGACATCCTATTTAACGTTCAAGGAGAAACCAATCTAATTAAGCAAAATTTTCATAATACGTGCCATCAAATGCTAAAAGCCCTAAGATGTTAGCAAGGCAGCAATGATTTGTTGGAGCATTTGGTCCAGCCGAAATGAATTGATTTGGGAAGGTAAGCGCAAGGGTAACTCTCAGATCCTACAAGGAGAACTCAATTTATTTACTAACTGGCTAGCAGCTACTGAGACATACCAGCCTTCTTCTGCCACTTCATCCCCATTACTCCCTTGGCAGAAACCTCAACTGGGATATCTAAAATATAATGTGGATGCAGCGACTTTCAATGGAAGAACAGGTTTTGGTTTTGTGTTACGTGATCATGCAGGACTTTTATTTCAGCAGCTCATGGATCTTCGGCGACTTCGGCCTCACACTGAAGCAATGGGATTGCGTGAAACACTTAGTTGGTTGAAAGCTAATTCTCACTGCAATGTCTTGGTAGAATCTGATGCTCTTATACTTGTGAAAGCTCTCCAAAGTCAAAGTCTTCTGATTCTTCTTCTTTTGGCATGTTAGTGGATGATTGTGAATTCCTGATCCAGGAACTGGTTAATGTTTCTGTTCCTTTTGTTGCTCGATCAGTGAATCGTGTTGCTCATGTCTTACCCCGAGCATCTGATTCAGTATCTGGTCTTAAGGTTTGACCAGGAATTCATCCTCCCTTCCTAACTGATGTTTTGGGATTTGTTTTAATGACGTTTATTGATTTAAAAAAAAAACCGTATTATTTTAATCGTTACGATTGCTAAAAGATATAGAATTGTAGATGCTATAACGATTTCAAAAAATGTTTATTTGATAGAAGAATACAAATTTTCTTCGTTCAGGACATACAAAGCCAGAATCAGCATAATAACATAGACGTGCCTAAAGCAATGATATTTTCATGATCTGCTAAAGGTATGCAGAGAAAACTCAACAATTTTAAAAACCTACAAGTGCTAGTCAGCAACGGCTGCCATGGTACTTCATTATAACCATGATGAAGTCTTCAAGCACCCAACTTCAAACCAACCTGCAATCAACCAGAAGTTGATGCAGCATTGAACTGTTAGACCCCTTGGAAGAAACGAATGATATAACAGACTTTGAGATAAACCTCTTCAAGAATCTTGTGAATCATTACTCATCACTGGTCTCAAAATAATGAACAGGAATTTCTGAAGGAGAGGACAATGTCGCCACACATTTGAACTGTTCAAGATAAATAAGAGGAAAGAGAAAAGTTGTCCCGTTAGCAATTTTAAAGAAATCATAACCTCAAAAATTTAAAATTCGATGAACTGATGCTGCATAACTTAGAATGATCCTAGGCGAAAAGAAAGAAAAAATTCAGAGAATCGTCTGGCGTAACTGATGAGATCAACAAATTGTCAAGTGTGTCCCAAATTGCTGAATTTGCTTTATTTAGTCCTCTAAGAAATCTTACATGATATGTGACTTGGTAATCAAGTATAAGTTACTTGTATCACCATCCTTTGAGTTGTCAATGGCCTTGAACCAAGGCAACGCAAGGGAGGGCAAAAGAGGTATTGTTTAAGGGATATGTTAGGGTGAGTAGGTAATAAGGATTGGGGTTAGCATCTCAGGTGGTAAACTCAATGATTCTTGAGGAGTTACATTCTCTCATGATGAAGAATTGTTTGTTCTCTCCATGGATGCAGACTAAAGATTACCAAACTGAACCACTTTAAAGTTCTTGCTTCACATGGCATTCTACCTTACATTCGTTGTCTACATGACTAAACTAGCTGTTCACTCTTCTACTGTGAACAATACAAGTAAATGAAGATACTAGAAAGATGCCAAATTCAGAAAGACTATAGACCGAAATACCTTATGCTGTGCATATTTATCTCTTATTGCTAACAGAGCACTTCCTTTTCTTTTTACTTGCAGGTCATGAATGGTAAGCACACATTCTTTCAAGTCAGATGGTCTGTAACCAGAACATCGTTGCAATGAAGCATTCTGCAGAACGTGTAAAATAATAAATTGAAATAAACATCTATAACTGATGAAGCAACTTTAAACAGTTGTTATTATATCATCTTTCCTTCAGCACCTCTACTTATCGACTCCTGATTGTCTGTTTCTTGCTACTTACTGACTCCTGGCTTTCATACAAACAATCTTTGCCTTTTTCTAGATATTTAAATTCCTTATTTTTCCCCTACAAAATCCATTGATGTGCATGCATGTCATTCATCAATGATTCTAAGTATGACACATTAATATATATAAGCTTTGAACCAAATTTACCATCAACTTCTAAATTTTCTTTTATCGTATTAGTACTTCTAATCATCTCCTCTGAGAACTAATCCTCCAAACCACTAAAATCTCAAGCATAATTAAATATATTGTATTTTGGATGCAAATTATAATGAAATAAGTTTCTTACCCAAGGATGCATTTTTGGGTGGATTGTGAATCTTGAAAGAAAAACAGCTGATGCTGCAATCACTGATGGTAAGAAGAGGACACACTGATAATCTAACAAACTTAGCTCCGCAAGATAACAACTCAAGAACTCAAATTGCAAATCAGGAGACTGGAAAGTACATGCACGACAGAGTTATCAAAATACAGGGGAAAGAAAAGAGAGAATAAGAACATATCAAAATACAGGGGAAAGAAAAGAGAGAATAAGAACAAACATTTATGATGTACCAAAAAAGAAAAGATATTGATGATCTTACTTTGCAATATTCCTGAGCAGCTTTTGTTAATATCCTGGAAATCCAACATCAAATTTGTAGTCAGTTCAGTTGCACTCATTATCAGGTGGTAATCTTGCATGTCGTTGGAGATGCTTAGATGCAAAAGCCTACTAATTGCCAGTAATCTTACCTTAGAAAATTTTTTGCTGTAGGAGTACTCATTTCATAGTTCAAGAATTTAAGTACATCTTTCTCCATATCGACTACCTGCATGTTTACTCAATCAGTAACTAAGCAAAAATTTTATAATTGAAGTTCTTGTTTAGTTTTTGAAGGAAAAAAAACTATATCTGTTATTCAACAATTCCTACAAGCTAAAAGAAAAGACTCATATTTTTCCAACACAACTACTGGATTACTTGAGAGTTCCATTTTATCCTTTCTCTGAGGTTACATACGGACCTCTTCCTTGCTGTAAGTGTTATCTGTTATATAGCAAAAATCTTCAACATGTGGAGGACTAATCTCTTCATACTTCCTGTACCAACAAACCAAGCAATAATTTCAATCTTAAAATGGAGGAAAATAAACTCTAATGAAAAATAAAACAACAGAGATGGTTTATCCATTTACGAGGCAATAAGCATGCAAGAAACGCCGAGAAGCTGTAGCTTGTTCCTGCCCAGAGCTCGTGAAGAAAGGAATCTGTCTATATATGATACTGTGAGATAAAGGGTGTCGGAGACAAGCTTGTATTCTTCAGCAACCTCCACCAACCAATCCACTAAAATTTCTCTCATTTTCACTGAAATATCAGTCTGCACCTTAGTCATGTAATTCGACAAGCATCTTCTGTTCTCTTCCATCTGAATAACATATCACCATTTCAGTCCATGAGTATATCCCAGTACTAGTGTATTTGAAAGTTCCAGCTTTTGAGATTGAAACGCTCCAGATTATATGTTAAGGAAAAAAAAAAAAATCATAACATGTTTTCAAAATTAAATCCACTATCTATAACTACATAAATAACTTCAAAATAGAAGTCAGTGTGTAAAGGCAGACCTAGATGTCCAATTAGAAACTAGATAAAATCACTGGAATTCAAAAGCAACAAGTCACAGAAAAAGAAGACTAATATAGAATCTCTACTACAAAGAGGAAAAATCCACTTCCCAGTCAAAGTTGAAATATCCCAATTTCTAATCTGAAAATACCAAAACTTCATGCGATTATCCTCAGACCAGACAAAGCCATATAACAAAAATTCATAAAAAGGAAACAGTCAAAAACAACAAACTCAATTTTCTCATTAAATGAAGTCTTCATTCATTAACTGCATCAAAAACGTAATTAATCACTCACTACTAATAGAAGGAAGAAAAAAAGAATTCGCTGCTCAATCAAAGCTAAACATTCTCATCTTTCATATGTATAAACACTAAAATTCTATCATAATTATGTTTTCCTCCATATAAAATTAAACCAAAACCATAGAACAAGAAATTCATAAAATCAAACAAACAAATTAGCTTATTATACCTCCAGAGAATGAAGATACCCATATATAGAAGAAGAAAAAGAACACTTCTTTAAATCCAAACCCTGATTAGACCCACTACTCAATGAGCTCTCTAAGTCCCATTGATTCTTGATCTTCACTTCACATTTCGTGTTTTTAGTACTAATTTCAACATCAGAAATCTGGGTTGATTCAGCAATCGACCAATTCTCTGAATCTTGTTCAGCTTTCTCCTTTAAATGAAGAACTTGCTTCTGGGTTGAGTCCAAGTCCGAGTTCTGAGTGGACTCGGTGACTGTGTTAGTGATTTCGCCTAAAGGGACTCGCTTTTTAGTGAGTTGTTGAGAGTGAGTAGCATTGGAGACGCGTTTCTTTGATGCCGATGTTGATGACGATGATGAGCGAGTGGAATGCACGCGAGTATCATTCTCGTTACCCATTGGATCCAAAATCAACAGTTTGGAAATAGAAATTATAAGTTTTTAAGTTGCAAAAAATGGATATATATATACACACACACATATAGACTCGAGAGAGAAGAAGAAGAAGAAGAAGATGCTGATGCCGCCACTTCAATTATTTCGAAAATGTTTTGTTACCGCCACTGGTGGATTTAAGCAATTCGACAGTTTCTTTCCATTCTTTTGTGTTTTTTTGGATTTGTATAATTTGATTGCTTGTTTTATGTGCCTAAATTTTGGCTATGGTTACTTTTTTGAACATTTTTTCTACCCTTTGTTTCTGTAATTAAATGTATAAACTGTTTAAATTTATATAATAATCAACTAATGGAATTATAGTACTTTATTACTTCATCATTCACTCGACAAAATTTTATATTAAAAAAGTTAATTATAAATTTAAACAAATTAAATTTAGACTTCCCTGGTTGAATTGAAGTCATTAATTATATCCATTGATACTTGCTTTTCTTAACTGAGTTTTTATAACCAGTAGTCGCTTTTTAATTATTTACGAACAAAATAGAATGTTTCCAATCACAACGAATGAGCAACGCATGAGAACCTGCTCTTCAGCAGGTCAAAATAACACATTTTACTATTGGTTTGTACCACAGCAAGAACTCATTTAACTTCTTTCAATTCTTTCCTCTTAGAACATAAACAAAGCCTGCACTCTGAGAGTAGATAGAGATTTCCAATCATAGCTTGAAATTAATAGTTTCATGGAAACATTATGCATGCATCATGTAATAACTTAAAGCACTGGACAGAAGCCGAAACTTTACGTGTAGAGAAACCAGTTCTGTTATTGCCCGAAAAACTCCTTGCTATTTAAATGCCTTCAAATTCACTAAATTCCAGTGTTTCACTTCACCCTCAAAAAATTGAACTCAGTTTACAGTAATTGTACTTCCATCAATGGAATTAGGCAGAACATTTCACTATCAGTAGGAGGGCTTTCCTTTTCCAAATCATTTTGACTTCTTTCCTTGTTTCTTTTTTATCACTTCGTCGATGTACATTATACCCTTGCCTTTGTAAACTTCTGGTGGCTTGCAGCTACGGACAGAAGCAGCAAACTGGTGCACCCTTTGCTTGTCAATTCCAGTGCAACAAACTACGTTATTCTTGAAGCAGAAAACTCTAACAGCAGGAGGGACTGTGAGCTCAACCTCATGACTGTATCCCAATTTGAGATACAAGAGGCGTCCTTCAGATTCAGCTCTGGCTTTGTATCCAACACCCACAATCTTAAGAAAGCGGAAGAATTTGGCTTCCATTATGGTTATAGCTGATTGATCACCTAAACTCTCCTGAAATGATTAATACATAGCATTATCGACGTGCAACCAAAATCTTGATGAACATAAAAAATGGATCACATAAACAGTTAAGTATCTTTCAGGAGGAAGGTTTTCAATTTTCCAATCGCATTGGACATTTTATTGTAATGAATGATTAATAGTTCAGAAATATCTCAAGTTGGGGATTGCCTCCTAACTTTATGAAATGAAACCAATAAACCAGAAATTGCAAAAAGAAGTCAACTTCCATTGTTTCATTCCATCACTATAGCACTAGTATAATACTTGCATAAATTTATATTTTAGAAATACTAAAAAAAAAAACCTGATAACAAAGATAATCCTCAAAGTTATTACTGAAAGCAAATATCAACTGTATATGGTAGCATTCATGAAGTAATAAGCACCCAAAGAAATATATATATATATATATATATATATATATATATATATATATATACCTTAGTCTTAAAAAGCTTCTAGTTCTAGTTTAATAGGAAATGCTCAGCCACAATTAATGCGCAAGTCAATAACCATTGGATCTATTAACCTAGCAGAAAAGTGATAGAAGTTTTAGCACCTCTTACCAAAAAAGAATTAAAAACTGTATCTTTCACTGAGGCATATCGTCAAACAGATATCGGTCAAGCAAAATAGCCCAAACAAGCAATTGACGATCGGATAAATTTCCATGTACTAAGCAATAAATTCATCATTTTCTTTATTGATTCCATGCTCAATTATTTATTGATTAACACAAAATTTGAAACTGATAAAGCAAACCCACATAGTAAAAGTACATTCAAAACTGAGAATCAATTATTCTATCTAGATATAGATTTCAAAAGAAAAAAAAAACCCATGAAGAAGCAAACATTAGTAATTAAGAAAAAGAACAAGAACATAGAAATAAAAAAGTGAGGGACACAAAGGAAGAAACACAGCAAGAGAGAGAAGTAAGTGTCAAACCAACGAGAAACAAAACTTACAAGAGGCTGCTTCTTTAAAAAGGTGATGACCCAGCAAACGTGTAGCTAAATAGAGGAGCTTTTCGATGGTGGCGATGGCGGCGTCACTGAGATAGCCACTGTCTTTGGTATTTGGTCTTTATGTTTTACTGTTCTATGCTTGTCTTTGCTGTTTGATTTCAGTTTCCGATATTAGATTCATTCGGGCTCGGGTTGCGCTGCTTATTTATTTATTTATTAAGGGATAGTTGCATTATTAGTGTTTAATTTTTTTTCTAATAATATATTAAAATTTTGCTCTAATTTTCGTTTCTATAATTAAAAGCATCTTCATAGATTTTTTAAATAAATTATATTTTATTCTAAAAAGTTATTTTAAAAGATAAAACTTGAGTTTATGTTTTAAATATATTTATTATAAAATTGAGTTAGCAATTTAAATTTTATTTTTATTTAATAGATAAATTATAAATTTCTATTTTATTCTATAAATTATATTATAAATTTTTTATCAGTTAAAGTGAAAAAATAGAAAAGAGAAAAATTTAATATTATTAATATTAACATGTAAAAACTAAAAAAAACTCACTTTGAGTTTAGATATTTTATTATTATTATTATTTTTAAAATAAAAAGCATCATTCATTTAATTTAAATAAAATATTGTATTTTTGTTTCTTTCATTTCTAAAAACGCAAAGAATCCTTCGGAGTAAAAAGGCAAAGAGAAAACTGAGTAAAAAGAAAAAGCAAACGACAATGGCAGTGGAAGTTGACGAAAATGAGCTGAAAGCTGCCGGAGCAGAGCTGTTAAACGACGGTCGGCTTGGAGTGCGTATAAATGGCTGGGAAATCGTTTCTCGCAAGGGCTCTATTCTCACCTCTTCCACTTTTCAACTGTACTATTCTGCTCGTTCCTTTTCTCATATTTTTCTTTTCATTTTTGATTTTAAATGAGGCATTTTAGAAATTAGAAATAATTTTTTTTTAATAAACAAAAGATTTATATCTTTATGCTGTTTTCAGTTTTTAATTAGAATTTGTGTGACAAAAGTTAGCTTATTTATTTTCTTTAAAAACTTGGGTTGTTTAGTTATTTTGGATTAAGTGAGAGTTATTTTGTTAAAGGATGATTTATCTTTTAGGGCTATGGTTTGATTTTTCTGGTTTTAATTTCTGTAAAATTTGGAATCAAATTGGCATTTTTCTTTATTGTAATTTTGAGGTTTAGAATGTCACTGACAGTGTTTGGAAAGTCTAAATTTGCAAGGATTGAATTTCTTTTAGTCAGTTCTCATGTTTGGAAAGCTCATAGTTGCTAGAATTCAACTCTTTCATGTGCTTTTTTTTTTTCTACAATTTTTTTTTATTTGTATGAAAAATGCCTCAAATGACAGATCTTGCAAGAACTCAACTCAAAAACTTTACTGTATCCATATATTCCAAAACAAGTCTTTGAGTAAATATGCAAAAAATCGTTGTTGGTTTGAGTGAATAAACTTTTAGCATAAGAAGTTTGATGGGTAAATCTTGGTAATAATTTTCATTTTATTGATCTGATGTACTTGTAGGTGGGAACAAAAGCTTCAGTCTTCTCACTTACCAGAGATGGTTTTTGGCGATAGTTCTTTAGCTTTTAACCATGTGAATAGTGGTATCAAGATTCATTTCAATGCATTTGATGCCCTTACTGGCTGGAAGCAAGAAGCTTTGCCACCTGTTGAAGTTCCTGCAGCAGCAAAATGGAAATTCAGAAGGTAGTTAGGTCTTTCCATTTCTCATTTGCTTTTCTTCCTACAATAGAGAATCATTTAAAATGATGTTTGTTTTCTATGGGATATGAGCAATTTTATTAGACTAAGGTTTAAATGTTATAACTTAACCTTGACCTGTTTAGGAATTTAATTTCAGAATTTGCTACATGCTGTAGCTCTCAATCTCTTTTTTGTGTGTCAAAATGAGTTAGGATCGTATTACTTTATAATAATTTTATTTGACATAAGGTTTGCACTAAAAGATGATGATCCAATTTTATAACTTAAACTCTGTAGTGTCGTATTAAACATTGGCAAGGTTGACAGCAGCTTGGCTATTGGATGTATGTTCATTGGCTGCAAATCCTGATAGGCCATAGATATATCATCCTGAAACTTGCATTAATTTATTGATTCAGGCTCCTGTTATTAGCATTGTTACTGGGAGGATAGGGAATGGATTTTTCAATTCAGCGGTTATCATTTTGTAGCTTGTGGTTAAGTGGGATAAAAAATTTCAAAGTAATTACATATAGGTAGGAAGTCGTACTTGAATGTATTGCAGCGTGCACATCATAATCCACTTTTGAAAGCTAATCCCAGCTTTATTTAGTTGTTAGTGCATTTTATCCTAAATTCCATGTGAAATTATTTTTTTAACGAAGGACTTCTCTTGTAAGATCTAACTTCCCCTCCTTTTAAATGGTGCCCTTAAGTTGGGTCGTGGTTCTCGTCTTTCTCTGGTTTTCAAATGGTTATTACATTCATAGGAAGGTAAAAGAATGGCTTCAGATTGGAAACCTGTATCATGTGACAAAAGTTTCATATAATTCATCCAATTGTACCATTCACATATGCAACTTGACCCTCTGCAACTTCAAATTTGTTCTGAATTTTATTCCTTTTCCATTTCTACCTCCTTCCTGTTGCAGTTGAAGTATTTAAATTGAATTACCAGCATGTAACAACTGAAAAAGATTGTTCTTGCCTCACATACCACCTACTGTGAATTTGCAGCAAACCATCCCAGCAGGTGATATTAGATTATGATTATACATTCACAACACCATATTGCGGAAGTGAAACAATTGAGGTAGATACAGAAAAGGTTTGTTCTTCTTACGATTTTGTTCAAGGTGCATTCCATGTAGATCTGTCTATCTGTCTTTCTTTTTATTTCTTGCATCCCTTATTGTTTTTATATCTACTTCTTAATAAATTTTCTTTTGAAAAGTATTGTTTTTCTTTTCTAAACAGATGAAATTATTCGGGTTTGTATTTTCTATTTGGACTGTCTTTGTAGTTAAGATAAGTTTGAACTTGAGTTTTCAAATTAGATTTTTTACATAATAGTCCTTCCACATGCAGTAGTTTGTCCCTGGTTCCTTGCTGTATAGTTAAACTCTTCTTAAACAGAAACAGGAGTTTTATATAGAGTTTAAAATCTGGTATTTTATCATTATTGTCTATATCAACTTATTTTATTTTAGAAATGATTCTACCATCCTGGGTCTTGTGGTCAGAATGAAAGTGGGGAATTTTTGGAGGCAAGCTCAAGCCTCCACTGGGAGGACAGCGAGCAGAAAATTGATTTGGTTTCTCTGGCATCAAAAGAGCCGATTCTTTTCTATGATGAGGTATTCAATATAAGACAAAGAGGTACCACCATAAGGTTCCACTTTTTTGTATCATTTTATTGGTTTTTACATTCCTGCAATGATGAACATAGTCTGTCTAAACCCTACAGGTAGTCTTGTATGAAGACGAGCTTGCTGATAATGGAGTGTCGCTGTTAACTGTGAAAGTGGTAAATAGAATGCTTGTGATGCCAGATACATGTTCTGGAAAGAGATTTTAGTATATCTGTTTACTGAGGACGTCACATTTTGATTTGCAGAGAGTCATGCCAAGTTGTTGGTTTCTTCTTTTGCGATTCTGGGTGCGTTATTTGATCCACTTTCAAAAATTTGTACATCCATTCCAAATAAAAGAAACACTCATTCGAAAATCTCTCTCACTCCCTCCCTTCTTCTTTACATATCCGTACCTGATGCTGTAATTAACATCTCCTTTTCTCTTTCCTTTTAAGTTTTCTTTCCTTATTTGATTTCATTACCCTTCATTTTTCGGTCACAGCTTAGAGTTGATGGAGTCTTGATGAGATTAAGAGACACACGTATGCAATGCATTTTTGGTGGTGGCAACCCTGTCATTCTTCGGGAAAGCTGCTGGAGAGAAGCCACCTTTCAATCTATCTCTGCTGTAAGCTCTCTCTCTCTCTCTCTCTCTCTCTCCTCTCCCTAAACACACATGCGCAGTTTCGACTGGATGCAATTCACATGCATACTGTGCTTGCTCTTTAAGTTTGTACAATAAGGAATGAGTTGTCACCTTATCTTTTCTACTTCTTCCTGGTCTGCTAGAGGTTTCTTCTGCTGCTTTTCTTGCTTTTCAAGAGATAAAAAGATGCTTTTCACTGTTTATGTGCTGTCCAAAATCATCATCTAGTTATCTGCATAGAGATTGTAAAAGTAGGAGAAGGAAATAAAGAATAAAATTCGAAAAAGTATAATTCTTTCTGCATATCTTCTAAAATGAGAACAGTTTGATCTATCTCCAAGGTGCAAGCATACTGCTTTTTAAAACAACACTTCTACATTGTGTCATCATTTTACACTTCTTTGCCTTATTTGAGTATTGGAGATGGTATCTCCATAAAAAATGCATAGCATTCTGATAGATTGGGGTGCTTTATCTGAGTTATTCTATTGAATGTGTACTTAAATTGAATCAGCTTATGGTTCTATACTTGGACTGCAAAGGCACTAGCAATATTGTTGAAGCCCATAACAACTATTTTTGTATAGACCCATTAGCGTTTTGCATAGTCAGATGCTTGGATGGTACCCAAACTTTGGGGTCTACACCAAAATGGTTCCATAATTCAATTTCTTTTCCTTTTTGGTTACAAGTTATCTATGTTGGTATTACAAAGAGGTCACCTTGCTAAGGTGGTAGAATATCCAAGAATATCCTTGATATTAAGGTGGTAGAATATCCAAGAATATCTTTCATCATATGTCATCTCAGTGGACACGTCAGTCTCTCAAAAACCATTCTTTCAATATCATCAGTGGGTCCCACAAGTCTTTAGGGCTTCATAGTTCCACCCTCATTGTCCTTCTCACCTTCTTTCTCATTGTTACTCTCACTATCACTCTCACTTCCATCACTAGTAGATTCGACATGCCCTTGCCCATCTGCCAACTCAATCTCACCATCCCCACTACCAGCTTCCACATTCATATCCACTTCAACATTATCATCCAACTTGACATCCTAATTAGCAAACACCTCATAATCTTCAAAGAATCCACAAGTCAGGATATCTTGACTGTGTCAGGATCAGTTTGTAATGGATATAATCCATCACTTAAGTCTTTTTTGGCTGCAACCAATGTAAAGAGTGTGTTCCAGTCCTAGCTCTTCAGCCATGCTTTTGGTCTATAACATTGACATCTTATCAGCACTATAATAATCTATGTACCCAATTGCACTATGTTCATAATCTTCTTCCTTCCAACATAATGCATATAAATACTGAACTATTTTAAGTTTTTCACTGCACAACATCGTAAAAGCAAATGTCTATCATAAAGCAATTCAACTATCATAAAACTAAACATGAAAAACTAATTCAGTTACCCAATTTCAAGTATATTATTAAAAGGCCACTTCATTTCTTTCGAATTTCCCCCAACTTCACATTTTAAAGCCCTAATGCTACCTAATTTGTAATTCCATAACTGTAAATTCACTTTATGGAATAAAACCCATGATTTCGTCTATTAAATTCCAAATGTATTCTCAAGTTATGATAAGCAAACCATTGTTGAGTTTTAAAACACCTATTGTTCAACAAGTAAAAAAGAAAAAACACATTACTCTCAAGTTTTTCTAAACGTACAGTGGACTGGTGCTCTCTCCCTTGGTTGTCTTTCTGTCCAATCCAAAATCATCTTTACCAGTAGAAAGAAATGAGTGGTACATTTTGATAGTGTTGGAGAAGAGAACGAAATGAGATAATTTTGTGGTGTTAAATTTTGTTTGACCATGACAAAGAACAAATTGACAGTTTTTTAGGGTATTAGGTTTAATGTTAAAATGACGTTGGATTAAGAATGATATGGATATGTATATGCGATCCATTGATGACTAGAAGAATAATTTTTTTGAGAGACTGACTTGTTTGTTGATGTGACATCTAATGTGTGGAAGATACTCTTGGAATTTTTTTCTTCCAGTAGCCACCTCAACAAAAAATGGGAAGTGAACTCACTGTGATGCCGAATAGAAGATTTTGGAACCGAAAAAAAATTGAAATACAGTACCATTTTGATAGACCCTAAAGCTTGGTTACCGCCCAAGCATTTGAGCCATGTTTTTCATTTGGATGGGCTTTTAACATATGGGCTAGTAATGGGTTTCCATCGGCAACCTGAAAGACAATACGAGTCTCTTAATGCTATATTTGTTTTGTTTTCCCCTTCTCTTTTGGAATTTGTTGCCTTAAATAATTATCTACCTTGGTGTGGCACTTTTGCTTGATGTTTTCATGCATTTTTGTTTCATTTTGTGGTGCAGAAAGGGTATCCTTCTGATTCTGCTGCATATAGTGATCCAAGCATCATCGGTCAGAGGCTTCCTATCATCATGCATAAGACCCAAAAGCTTAAAGTCCATGGTAATTTGTAAGGCTGTGGACTGTCTTCGTGTATAAAGGTTTGAATTGTTGTGATTGTGGTCGTAGAGAATTCAGTTTTTTTTTTTTTTATTTGTTTATTTATTTAAGTACTCATGCTAAATCAGTAAGCTAGTTTGACAATTTTATTACCGGGGATATGAAAATGAAAAAGATAAAGTCAATTGTGTGAACCAAGGTATTAACATAAATTTTCCTATTTCTGTTTTCATTTTGACATGTGGCATTTTGTGATATGGTGCATTTATTGGGTAGTTTTCAATTATGGTTGGTCAATAGTAGTTATGTACTTGTTATTATTTTCATGATAATGATAGATATTATAATGGTGGTAGAAAGTCTATAATCCTACATGGTGAACAGTATTTACCCAAAAATTTCTAAGTAATTTAACTAAATAACTATGATAGTCATGGATTAGATCATTTCCCTTCAAAGTGTAGGGCCACATGATGTCTTTTAACTATTTTCATGAAAGGAAACCAAATTACATGGACCTCGAGGTAGGGTTTCAAATAACAGTATATCGGATGAATCATGTTGTATGAAGCCGAAATAGACGTTGCGACTGAACTTTTAAGAATAATTCTGATTTAAAATAGGTAATATTTAAGTATATTGGCTAAAGACTCTTTAGCAAAGAGTCCTTTTAAATTTGGGAAGATAAAAAGAGGGGTGGTGATAGAATGGGAAGCTAAAAAGAAGGGTGGTGATAGTAGGTAGATTTTGGATTTCAAAGGGAAACCGAGTTGTTCCTAGATTTCCCGTAATATATCGTTAAATATTGTATCGGGAAGCCAAATTTCCGTTAAGAAATGGGTGATATGAAACTTGTCTAGAGGATTGACAAGGCCAAACAATTATTATGCATTAAACACTACTTCGAAGGTAAGAAATAATTTTATCTGTAGAATGAGCATAGCCAACTTAGCATTTTTGAGGTTGTTGAGCACAGAATTGATTGAAACTAGAAAATGAAAAAGAAATAAAGGATAAAACAAGAGAGTTATATGCAGCAGTATTGAAGAAATTGATACAAGTTAGACATGTTTCATGAAGATGGAAGAGCCCTGAAGAAGGGTGCAAATATGGTTGAAAGTAGTTATGATGTTATTTATCAGTAGTAGTAGGAGGGTCTTTGTTATTTTTACCAAATCAATTTTGCCAGCTGGGAGTTGATTAACCCATGGCAAGACAATCTCTTGAACGTGGTTTAAATGTCTCTGCACTTTGTAAAGGGACATGGGTGATTGCTTGCAACTTGTTGGAGTTCTATTAAGGGTTGGCAACATTGGGGAAATATCAGGTTAGTTTAGGGGAAAAGTATGTGACTAAAAAATAGAGGAAGCCAGATGGAAAGCCAATTAGGAAGCAACAGTAGCATGCATGATCTCAATCATTGCTTTCCCTTCCCTTTTCATTCAATCATCTTTAACTTCGACCTGGGCATGGTGTCTGTGACAGGTTGGCATTTTCTGTGCTCAGCCCCTAACTTCCTCACTTTGAAATTACAGGTTCGATGAGTAAGTACAGAACTTGCATGTGATATCTTGCTGAAATGTTAATCCTGAATGGTACTAAGGATCTTATCATATTCACCTTCTCTATTAAACAACCTTCCCTCCTTGGATCAGCATCTCATCACAATTACTATAATTTTGGGTACTATGATGATTGAACAACAGAAAAGCTGCTATACATGAGGAATATATACATAAACATGTGCAAAGGTGTTCACATAGGTGCGCAGACTTGCACTTAACATGATACATAGAAAGGGGGAAAAGAACTAGCACATCCCCTGAAACTCGACTAAAACAGAACAAAAATTGTTATAACATTAAGAAATGTAAGTTGGAGTAAAAAGTTTGTACCTTATATTTAGGATTAAGAAAAAAATCCTGACAAACTTGGTGCCATATAAGTGGGTCTGAAGGCATTTATTTCTCAATTAGGTCTGGGGGCATTTATTTCTCAGTATGTAACTGAAGAGCAGGGGCAAGTTATAAGTTTTCTCTTGTGCTGTGGCATGCATACATGGAAGGTCATTCTTCATGTTTCTTCTACTTTTACAAGGGAGAACAAGTGTTTATCAGGTGAAATTTTCAGATAGGTTGGTTGCTCTCATATATTAGCTTCTGTATTTGATGGATGACAGGTCAAAAACTACTTGAATAGAATCAACATGAGAACAGATTCTAAACTAGAATAGTGGAATGGATCAGAGCCGAAGGTTTAAATCAAGCTCGAGTGGTTCTGATGGTGGCTCTGGTGGTTGTGCATCGAACCGAAAGCTGCCTGGCCACATCAAATCCATTGCGTCCTCAAGCGTGAAGGGCAGACATGCCATTCCAAACCCTCCATTGACTTCATTAAATCTTGGTGCAACAGTAGTTCCAGTTCCTTCTCTACTTGTTTTGTGCACAAGTGCATGGGGTCTGACTCCAAGCGATCTGCCCACCGGAGTACTCATTGGAAAACCCATAATTGTCATCATTCTTTGGGAGTGATATCTTCTGGCTGCACCTCTCTCCCTCTTGTGAGCATTTTGATGGCCCCCAAGTGCCTGTGAACTATAGAACTTCCTCCTGCAAAAGTTACATGAGAAAACCTTGCTGGAAGTAGGTCTTGACTGTAGATCATAGTCTCCTGCTGTCGAGAGTGAACTATCTCCTGCTGCTGACATAGAATTTCCACCTAGGCTCAGATTCAACCACTCTCCTGGATTGCTTTCTTCAGTTTCTCGATTGCTGCTGCTGCTGTAGATTCTTGATTCAACTTGGTGCATGTTGGTGGCTATTTCAATGGCTTCAGTCTCATCTTCCTTGAAAATCATGTCTTCTTTTTGTGTGTAGAGAGAGTAGAGAAGCTGGAATGATTGTGAGAAACTATTTGAAGGGCTTAGATCAAAGTGGAAGAGAGGAAATAAATGAACTAAGAGATTGCATTGGAGAGAGTTAGATTGGGATGTTTTTTAATTTTATCTCGTTTCAATTTAGCGACCCCACTTGGCGATGCTTGGTGTTTCAGGAGACAATGCTTGTGTCATCTTCACTGTTGCCCTCGTCAAGCTTAGGATTCCCCACTTTGCAATTTTCCTCCTTTCCTTCTCTCTATTCAAATCAAACCAACTTTACATTGTTCTCTTTTGGAGCAACTTTAAAGAAATTCAAGGTTGACAATCTAGGGTCAAAATCATAATCTTAACGTTAATCAACACTGCCTGCCATGGTTACTTCTAATCCTCTAGTATATCTGCTTGCTATAGTTTTCTGTCTTCACTTGGCTAGCTTTAGAGATGCTCACTCTCACCTTATTAGGTGATTGGTAAATACATAGGCACATATGGATAGATATATTCATGTAGAAGTGTCTGTATCAAGTGTTAAGAGTAGCTTTGACCACGAACCTATTTGAACCTAAAACTAGGCTCAGTCAAGAATTAGACTGAAACTAAAACCAGAGAGCGGTTCGGTTCGGTCCTAAATTGGAAAGATCAATTTGTTTTTGGTTCTATCTTTCTAAGGATTAGATTTAGAATCAAATTACCGTCAATTCATTTTTGATTTCTAATCATTTTACTTTTTAAATAAAAAAAGCTACCAAGAACCTTAAAATTAAATATATTCTTTTTCTTAATAAAAAAGATTCGAACCAAAAGTACCCATTAACCGTTTGGTTCTAATTCTAGTAAATTTCGAACCGTGATCACGGCTAGTTGATGGTATATTATTTGTCTGCTTGTTTAGGCATTTAGCTAAACTATGCATAGATGGATAAGTAATATATAAAGGGAGCAAACGAGGATTCCCTAATCCTTTTGCAGAACTTTAAAGATCTCCAAATTTTTACCTCCAATAATTTATCAACTAGTTGCTATAAATTTTTGTCCTTATCTCCAGGCAGGTGTTTTTTAAGAGTCTTAACTCGCATCAACTAATGCATGGGGCGCACTAGCTAAACAGGACAAGACAAACTATAGTAAATTCTGTCATCTCAAGTAGGTATTCAACATTTGCAAAGATATTGAAGGATGCATTAATTATTGAGAGAAGTGTGTGAATGTTAAGCTTCAATGCCTGAATGAAGAACATATTGATTTGAGTAGTGGGTAGGGTCAGTGCTTATTGGTGGATGACGGGGCCCAAAGCATTTCCAATAATGGCCATTAAAGATACAATTCTGATAAAAGCATATCTTTCCATTTTTATTGTTGTTTTGCTTCACAAACAAGTGTATCTATTTGGGTCTTCTCATGCTAGGACTTCCATTGCTTGCTTTTCTTAAAACATTTAGTGGGTGGTGCCATGTTCTATATAAAATTTCACTTGGAACCCCCTCACACTTTTTACTTTCAAATCTTTTGGCTCTGGAAAGCAACGAAGGAGAAATGAGGGGCTCTTTTGTTCTTGTTTGAGCCCTTTTCTTTACGAAAAGAGAAGATGATTCATTATAAAAAGATGTGAGCAAGTTACAGACAGTTACCTTAGTTGAAATTTGAGTCCAAAAAAATAAAAATAAAAATTGCTTACCCACCCAATGGATAGGTTATGTAAAAGCCAATGGCATTAGATAAGAATGAGGTTGTGACTGAAAGAACATTTTGTGGTAAACATAACTTTGTGTAAACTCAGTTGATGAAGACAAATCTGGACTTGGTCCTATTAGTTTGATATCAGCATAATTTGCATTTAGTCAAATTTTATATCATTCTTCTGCTGGTATTATCTGACTCTTAACCAATTAAAGCATATCTTTTGCATGTTTCTTTCCTTATTTATCCTAGTTCATGCACCTAGTTGTGTTTGGCATTAGTGTTTCAGTGGCTAATGAAAAAGTATCACTATTTTGAATGTACTTGCTTTTTTCAAAGATAGATTTGATGTTTTGGTTATTGCTCTTTGCAACAATATTTGGACAACTATTCTCTTTCGATTTAACAGTTTTAACTTCAAAATTATATTAGATACTATACTTAATAGTGATAATAGAAAAATATATGTGTGACACGCGTGTTTCGTCTAATTTTAGATCAATATATTTAAAATAAAAATAAAATATGTTTATATATTGATCTTATTAATTTATCGGGTCGTATCGAAAAGCCAAGCTGAAATGTTAATAAGAAGCTCCATTGTCCTTTTGTTACATGAGAAAATTATATAATAGTACTAATATTTAATTTTATCCTAATCTTCTCTAGCTTAGCATTTTGCTTTACTAGCTTGGATTGATCTATCTGTCCTACCCATGGAGCACATTAATAGGTAGTTGAGTGGTTTAAAAGCTTTGTGCCCCCTTCAATAATTAGGTATCATGTCCTGCCAAGCATAGGCATTGATGCAGTGGATTTCCAAAGTTCCAATTGGACCCACCAAAAACCTAATTTTGCCCTTACCTTAACTTTTATGCCTATCCTTTAGGAGCACCATAATCATGGACAAATTTGTAAAAGTTGTGAGGAGCAGATGTTTGTGATGCAACAGATTGTTGATGGAAAGTTGCTGAAGGAGACATTGACAAAAAACATGGTGTCAAACTGTCAATATGAATATGACACAGAATGCTGCTAGTCAATGTACCACTGAAGTGCTTGTGAAAAAAAATAAAAGAAGAACAGAAATCATGGTGCTATGCTAAGGCCAAGAAGGTGGGATAATTAGGGCAGTGTACATATGATAAAGATAATGATGTAAAGTGGCCAAGTGGATCTCTCTCTTTCTCTGTATCACTTTCAGACTGTAATGGGTTTTTGTTATGAACTTGGTTTCATGCAAGTCTTGCAGAAGAAAAGCAGGTCAGGAAAAGTATATAGAACCATGAATATTATCAACACAGATTTGGTTGGCTACTTTTTCTGAAATGTTATCCAATAATACACAATTTGTTACCAATAAAATTTTAAAAGAAAAAGAAAAAGAAACGTGATGCACACAAGAAAAAGCTGATTAAGTAAAATAAAGTTCAAACAAATCAGAAATTAAAACTTAGGGTTTATAATCTTTTATGATTTTTATGAGTACTGCTTTGGGTTTTATTTTTTAGTTTTTAATGGTATTGATGAGTCTTATTCTTAAATTTTGTCGATTTAGAATAAATATTTTTTAAAATATTTATTTAAGAGTTTAAAATTCTTTTGGGCTACTTATTGATGCGTTAGGATCAATTTATATATATATATATATATATATATATATATATATATTAATTTTAAGACTTAAATTTTTTAATATATATGCTTACTTTTTGACACATAGGATTGTCGGTTTGACATGTATACTTACTTTGATAACATGAGATTCAAGCTTATATATAATTTTTATAATTAATTTATTAATTAATAAATTATATTTTTAACTAAACACTCATTCTAATCCTAAGAAATAACATATTAAATAATAAATTAGTTTTCTAAGTAGATAATGATTATTCTAAAAAATAACATATTAATTATATTTTAATATTATATTAACTAATAGATTAGTTTTTAATTAAATAATGATTCTCATTATAGAAAATAATATTTTTAAATATTATATTCATTAGTAAATTAATTTAATTATATAATAATTTCTAATCCTAATAAATAGTAATATCAATTATATTGATAGTATTAATTTATATAATATTAGAATTAATAAATAAATTATTTTATATTATTTCACTAATAAAATTTTTAAAAAAATTAAGGACATTCAAAATAATTAGTTTGCTATTATTTTTTAAAATATTAAAAATTAATATTAAAAATTAAATATTATAATATTTTGCTCAAAATTTTATTAAAGATTACATAAAATAATGTGAATATATAAAATCTATTCTATCCCTAAGACATGAATAAATAAACAACTTTGAGATTTATCTTAAGGTGTTTAAGTACCTAAATGTCACATGCTCCTCACATAAATAAGGATAACTTTATTTAAAATAATCTAACTCAATATGTAAATTGATCAGTTTTGTTTACGTCAGCATTTCTGAAAAGAGTATTTAATTAAATATAAAATTATAGATTCCACACACTTAATTGATTTAGAAAAAAAAATTAAACATCAAAATAGCAAAAGTTTGAAAATTCAGACACTAATGATCCAATCATTCTTAAAATTTTAAGAGGGAAGCAAAGAATATAAAAGAAATAAATAGGATATCTTTTTCTTTCTGTGGAGCGTCAGGAATTTTTGTAAAGTTGGAGGAGGAGTTGGTTTTGCAGTTCAGGATCCCGAAGAGCCATGGTCATTCATGGGCAGAGGAGGGAGGCTTCTCTGGACCACTTTCTAACGACAAGTGCCAGAGAGAGTAGTTCTGTAGTTGTTAGCTTTTTAAATTTTGTTATTTTTACTACTGGGATCAGTTTCTCCATAAATAGTCATCCAAAATGTGGACCGTTGTACAAGTTGCAAATGCCTCCAAAATATACCATCTTTTTATAGCAAATATCAACTCAAACCACTTTGATTGGACCAATGGGACTATGACCAAAACTGGGTCCACCCCCTCAACCAAGGGACTTGGGATATCCTGTTCAACAACAGAATGGTGTCTGTTCCATTCCATGTAATGTCAATTGTTTCATAAAAGGACTGTTACCATCAACTCTGGTCTTCCACACTCAGCACTTACCTCGCGGAAGATGTTATCTTTTGACTCTTCTCCTCCGCACTCTTTCCGTGAATTAGTCTTTTTAAGAGTCTATCTAGGCGGACAACTTGTGGCGATCTACAAGGAAGAAAAATGAGTTTTTCTTGCCCCCTATTACTTTCAATTTCTCTTTTCTATATTCGCTTTATGATATAATTTTCTTAGAAGTTTGAGCGCACGACTCTTCCGTACTCCACTCTATGAATTAGTTTTTTTAAAAGTCTACATAGAGAGCCACGAGTTGCCTTGTAAATATAACAACTAATAGTCGACTCCTGCATGAGCAAACTAATAATGCAGCAGCAATTTGAGAAAAAGAAAAGAAAAAACAGCATTTTCTTCTTGCCATCTTTGAAATCAAGAGGTATGCTTTACCTACTTAATGCAAGTAGCCTTCATAAGTGCATAGTACATGCGGCTAAAAGTACAACCCAAATGAGACAAAGTGTTGCATTGTTGCAGAGATAAGTAGAATCTATAAAATATTTAGACATTAGTTTCGAAATTGCTTTTTGTGATACTGTTTGACGCTTTTCCTGTAATAGAACAAAATATGATGTCTCAACATCAAGCCAAAAGAAGACAAGAGTTCCTTGGAGCTTACCCGAGTCACCATCCATTAAAAGACCCACCAACTGCTGTAGTATGGTTTGGAGCACAAGAAGTCATTGGAGAACACATAAGAACCCATACATTACAACAAAGCACCAACTGCACCAGGTTGGAACATAGTTTGCTCCAACAAACGAGTGGACTCCATAGAGTGGGACATGGTGGAGGAACTAACAACAGCAGCCCTCGTGCTTGAACATGGTAAGCTGACAAATGTCAAGGAATAGACACCCCCATGTGCACAACAGGAGTTCCTCCTGTGACTGTCAGAGGAGAAACAGGATTGATAATTTGATATGCATCATCTACTAGACTTCAATCATTTCTGTCTTTTCAATGCAGTATCTGGGAACTCCAGTTCATCTCCTTTCTTGTAGGGCAATGTAAGATAAACCATAAGATGATCTAGAGGTTTAGGGCGTGCAAACCTTCTCCATCTATGATTAGAGCATATTTCCAAAGAATTTTGCTGATCATACAGGTGAGCAAGTGTGCTCTCAACCTATGATCAAAGCATATTCCGAATGAATTTTGCAGACTATACAGTCGAGAACGTGTGAGCATGGAGAGCATCCTCTCGACTCTGAATACGATACGTAGAAGTACATGTAAAATATGAATGCAGATCATTAAATATGCCAAATTGGCTAGTTAGGCTCTCCCATGCTTTTATCTTCTTTTTAACATGATTCCAGTTTCATTCATAGAATTCCATAAACACATACTGTTAACATGCCACCGGTTCCAATATTCCTATCCTCGACAGCCACATTTTCATGAGGCACTTGTCACTAAGAAAAAACGCACAAGAACAAGCTTGCTTATGACAAACCAAACTATAGAATGCCAGCAAATAAATTATCGATAAGCACAATCTTATAGATACTAGATAGAACCACAAAAAAATAGGACATGTTTAAACAATATCGGGGGTTACATAACCTTCCAATTGATTGTCCTAAAAACAAGGAAATTCAAGATGAAATATAATAAAACATATCTTTATTATAGTATTTCCTACTCAAAAAACCCCAAGATCCCACAGGACTGACCCACTCTCTGACTTCAGTACTCTATAGTGCTTTGATGTGCAAATGCCATGGCCCTTCAAGTACCTGCGACGATACAGCAAAGAGATCAATAACAGCAGAATTCAAAATTAGAGAAGCCAACCGGCTTATGTTCTTTATTTATCTTAGGCAAGTCATAACCATTTCCAGATAAAATAATTTGCAAGTGACACTAATGCATTAGAAAATTCATAAGCAGTCGCATACATTGACTAGGAACTTGGCCCATTCAAGTTCCAAAGGGAAAAAAGAACAGAACAAAAGATGAAAGTTAAATAACCAGAATATGATGACCAAAAAAATCAACATCTTTTAGCCCATACACAGAAAATACTGTGTTTTAAGCAGTCCGCAACAAAGAATTCAATCTTGTCAATCCATACGGCAGAATTACAAACAAGGGCCCCATAATTCCACCCCATAACTAGAACCTGGCAAAGATGCTCCTAGTGATTATTTCATACAACTTAATGCTTTTCATGGACTCATTCTCCTGACAAGGCAGGTAAAGGAAGTTCAATTAAAAGCGAATAGCACTCATAAAATCTTATAATGTCCCTACTTAAGAAAATTAGACAAGACAGCTGGATCTCATGTTACCCTCAATGATATGTGATATTGCAGTACGAATTCAGAAATAAGAAAAGATCCATATATTGTATATTCATTCCATGAGATTTATTAATTAGAGAGATTCAGTATTCTATCAATCAAAAGCTTTAAGTTTGCATTGATTTAGAACTAGCTAGAATAATTATTTGATGTGTTTGTCTAATCACAGAGCTTCTCATGAACCATGTTGGAGAAACATGCCTCTTAAATTGGGGTGATTGAGACCAAGTATGAGAGAAGAGCTTGTTAATTTCTCCTCAAATATATGCAAGTTCCTAAGGCCATACAAATGGCCCCAAGAACTACTGAAAAAGAAGTAAACTACTTGAGCACGAATAGCGAGCCATATTCACTAGTAATCAAAGTCCTTTGACTTCAATAAGGCAAATGGTACTGACAAAAATACTGAAAAATACTATTGACATACAAATGATAAGCCAAGAAGCAATCCACTGGATAAAAAATGCAGCTTCCTCATCACCACTAATTCACCAATACTGACAAGGACCATATAAAAGCATTGCTTGCTTCTCAGAATGAAAAGGAACTTTATGCCTTAGACATGTATGAAGTCTAGACCATGCATGCAAGGCTGCATGTCCATGATAAACATATGTAAACATGTGTATCAGTTGCAACAAAATGTCAACATTACATACACCAAATGTTTCACATCGATCTATTTGTATACAGGTTTCAGAAAAAAAGAACTAGGAGGACAGAGAAGTAAAAGCCTTCCCCTTCATCATAGTTATTAAAGGCGCAAGGCACAGGTGCGCGCCTTATCGAAGTGAGGGCGCAAAAAAAAAAAAAGAGAATCAAATAATAAAGCTAATAAGACTCATAACGTAAATGCATGAAATCATAAAGTAGAGATCATTTTTTTTTTCAAATATAGAGTAAAATACATGCATAAGATCAAGACTTACTTGGAAAATTTCCAAATCCATATAAAAGCTAGAAAGAAACATGTTTATGGACTTATAGTTCTAAATAATTATAATTCCTAAAGTCTGTTCCATAAGAATCATCATAATTAAGCTCAATATAGCCGTTCTCTTTTCCGTCTTCTTTTTCTTTAAATTCCTCAATTTCCCCATGGTCACTTTCAATTTCCTCTTTATAATCTTCTTTAAAATCAATCACTTCCTCATCTCTAAGTACTAGAGGAGTAATAGGTCTCTTTTGAGAAGATGCTTTTTGACTTGTACAGACCCTCATTCAATATTGTCTTGATTTCTTGAAGTAATAATATTAGTGAGGTCTAACTTACCATCAATGGCCCAATGTTAGTTATAAGTGAAAAAACAAAATTTAGATTCAACTTCACTAAGGTACACCCTTTTTTATGTTTCAAAACCTCCTATGAGATGCACGCCTTAGCGAAGTTCCTCACCTCTAAGGCTAGGAAGCACAACCTTGAGCCTGAAGCGCACCTTCAAGAACTATACCTTTCTATACTTTTCTGAATGCATAATCTTTTACATTTTAGTGCAACACTTTGGAAACAAAGACTGAAGTGGATAAAATCATGCATGCGAAGTGTAACTAACATGCAAAGGAAATGAAATAACTTGCATAATCAATTCTTAACATATTAATATCAAATTATAAATTACAAACCTAAAGAAACACAAGGAAAGAGTATTTACTTTCTGTTCTGAATGCATTATGTTTCACCAAAATGTAACACTTTTTCTCCCTGAAAATTAGCTCACAGGGAACCAAAGACCGAAATGTATAAAATCATGCGTGCAAAGTGTGACTAACATGCAGAGAAAATAAAATAACCCGGATAATCATCCTTGACATACTAACATCATATCAAAATTATCCATCTAAACAAAGACATGGAAATAGTCTTCAAGTACTTGAAGAAAACAGAAACGACAAATGATAAGGGATAGTACACCTCTTGGCACAAGAATTCAGCATCATGATATCCTGTCAAACATTCATAGCATTAACCAGATTCCCCGACTCTTATTTCCACAGTTATATTTCTATCTTCATATTTGTTACTGAAACAGAATTGAGATTTTATCTTTCTAAAGAACAGGAAACATAGAAAAAAGTAACCTACAATTCTGGCAACAATCCTGCACCTCTAGCTGACTGAAAGTCCACGCGCATCACCCGTCTTTTCCATTCCCTATAAATCCCAATCCCAATCCTTCTCATTAACAAAGTTTTATAAAAACTAACAAAAACCTAATCACTTTTTTTCTCATTTCATCCATCAGCCACATATTTGACAATCTAATGAAAAACAAGGAATTTTCATTTTCCAGTTGAAGTTATTCAGGACGGAAGAGTGTGTGTGTAACACCAACTCAAAAATTATGCTTCCACATTTTCTATTTTCCCTATAAATAGTAAGACTCACAAAGAGACTACTAGCGATCTTGACAAGTGCGGCAGAAGGTACCGTGAGACAGCTCGCAAAAAGCCCGCAAGTTAGAGTTGAGGTGCGATGTGAGATGGTTTGTGCTATGCAAAGGCAAGAATGATTGCAGACATCCCAGTTCTCCCAAGTTCCTAGAAAGAGGATATAGGAGGCAACCATTAATACGAAGCAGAAATGTTAAGCCAGAAGATACAGAATTACAAGTTGGGAAAACCACCCCTCTCCCACCAACAAACAAAAAAAGTCAAATTTTTTTATTTAAAATTTAATACTTAATATGAAATAGAAACCTGCGTTGATTGAATTGTGCTTATTTAATTAAGTTTAATGGACGCTGTACTTAAGATGCACAACCAAACTCAAGAAATTACAATTTAACTTGAATAATCATTCATTTTCCTTGTTGATGAATTCAATAATCAATTGAGGAAAGAAAACACAGCAACAGGTTTCTACATATTCTACTCGTGATTTCACTTGAAGAATCATTCGTTTTCCTTGTTGATGAATTCAACAATCAACTGAGGAAAGAAAATACAGCAACAGATTTCTATAAAAAAATATGGTATGAAGTTCACAACTTTCAGTAAAAAAAAAAATTTACAATTTACAAAATAATTAAAGAAAAAAGTCAAAACTTTAAAATGATAACAATGATAAAAGGAAACACCCATTAATATTTAGATCTCGAACCACAAAACATAAGGTTTTCTTTTTCATAATTCAGTATTTTCAGCTAATAAAATAATCAGGAACAAATGTATAAACCAGTACCTAGAAGGACCAAAAGAAAGGCGGCGAGACTGGAGGCGGGGAGAGGCAGTAGGTGGACGGATGCGAGGGAGCGGCGCGGAAGAGAGGCGCGATGGAGCCCTGGCGGCGGAGATGAGAGTGCGTGAGAGTGATCCTCCATTACGCCAAGCCATTTTTGCAGTGTCAAAAGAATAATGCTATTTTTAAGTGAAGTAAATGTCTTGAGAAATAAGGAGGAGGAGAACGTAATTAGAACGGCGGGGTTTTGGTTAGGGTTTAAGGAACAAGAGTTTTTTTTTTTTCTTTTTTTTCTTTCTTTTTGGATATTGCTCCAGTGAAATTGTGGTGCACAGAAGATAAAAAGTTAGGATAGCAAGGTCCGTCCGATTACTAGAATCTGGGTACATGGTAATTTTTATTTTTTTTATATGTCTTCCCTTAAAAACTAATTAAATCTAATTAAATTTAAAAGAATTTAAGCTCGACCTCAATTCTAAATAAATAAGTACGAGTATAATTCAAACCTAATCGAATTTAAATAATAAACTCAATATTTAAAAAAAAATTAACATATAAATCATTTAATTATTAAATTTAAACTAATTAAAAAGTTCTATAGGTGTCAATATACAAAAAATTATAAATATTTATATAAAATTATAAATTTTTTAAACATCCATTATATATATTAAGAAAATAATCAAACTCGGCTTATTAAGCTATTCGAGTAGCTCGAACTCGAGCTCGGCTCAATTACTCGATTAACATTGAGTCAATCTCAAATATTTTTCAAATCGATCATGAGTAACTTGCGAGTTGGCTCTCTACATAATAGATGGTTCTTTTCAATTAAGCCAAAGCTCGATTAGGCTCGCTAGTTGGTTCGAGCTAGGTATTGTCGAGCTTGAATAACATTGAGTCGATTTTAAATATTTTTTAAATCGATATTAAATAACTTGTGAGTTGGCTCAACCCAATTACCCTTTAGTTATAGTAAAAATCATACAAATTAATAGAAATTAACGAAATTAAAGAGAATGAGCTTAGTCATATTGAAATTAAACTTTTAAGGATTTAGCATTATAAATTAAAAATTAAAAATTTATAGCAATGCGAGTTTTAAAATTTAAAAATCGAGAGGATAATTTGGTGTAATATTAGTAAAGAATTATTTTGATACATAATTTTACTTTTAAAATTTATTAATTTAATTTTGGATATCTCTCAATTATCTATTTAATTTACAACATCTTTATATTTTTATTAGCTTTAATTCATCATCTATGACATAATAACAAAAAATATATGTACAAAATGGAAAGAGATAAAAGAAAAAATAAAGAAATTGAGAGGGAAAAAGAATAATAAATAGAATTAAGGAGTGCCATGCATCAAATAATTTGTGAAGAGATCTCAAGTGGTTAAATTGATAAAGATTAAAAATTGGATGTATTCTTTTATTTGGATATGCGTAACCATAAGTGGTAAAGCAGGTGACGTTCAAATAATAAGCAGAACTTTCTACCATAATAGCAGCATGTATCAGAGCTGAAATGGGAGTAGCCTCTTTCAAGGCTTTCTGTGACCATACATGAGAGAAAATTGGACCGATTTAGCAATTGCGTCAGGAAATGCACACTGAAGAAGAAGAAAAAAAAGAATGAAAGATTAGATGTGCTAATCTAACCCAGTGTACCCGCTGCAATATGCTGAAAAGCTATTCCAGGATGAACAGCCTACATTCCCTCCCCTACATATAATTTGCAGTCCGAAATAGGATGAAACTGTAATTTCTTATTTGATCTGGGTTCCTAGTATATTACTTTTTTTAATATACATATTTGACAGAGATTTGATAAACCTGACGTGAAAAATTTGATCTTTTTGCATTTCAAGAGAAGTCCCTTCCATTACAAGGGAATGGCTTTTACACATTTTAGTGTGCATTAAATATGTAAATTCATGCCAGATGATCATATGCTTATGATAGAAGATCATATTTTTCAGCCATAGACCAACTTCATGAACATCTCCTGCAGCAAGAAGAACCAACTTCAAGAAGAAGGTACAAATCTCTGAATTCTGCAACTGCTGCTGAAAAAATGAAACCAAGAAGTTGCAGAAGTAAAGGAACATAACATACCGTGTAAATCTCAATAAAGATTTTTGATAATTTCTGGTGTTTAAATGAAGGAACGCAAGTTTCTTGAACATATTTGTACAAAACTTGTTTATCAGATCTTCATTGGAATTGACGCACGAAAGCCCAGTTATGAGAAAGAGCATGTCTCTACACATTTCAACTCTGCATTATATGTGTAAATTATTCCAGGTAATAAGCTTGTTGTCACTGTATTTTCTCTATAATGTACTCGATGGACAGATCTTACATTCTCTGCCCAAAGGCCAACTTCATGGAGATCTCCTTCTTTCCAACATATGCTTACTGTCAACCCACCTCGTGCCTTAAGTCCTTTAACACATCCATTTGCCCATTTATCCCTTGGAAGAGCAGGAAGCAAGTACAGGTCCTCCAATCTACTCTGGACAAGCATTTCCGCAACTGCTGCTGTAAAACTGAAACCAAGGAGTTGCAGAAACATTTGGTCTCTGTTAGCGAAAATTGTTGGAGTTAAGTTCTGAATTTAATGACAATGTGCTTTGTATTTTGCTTTTCAAGGTTTTATTGGTTAATCCTATGGTTCCAACACATTGCCATTGATACTACAGACAATGCAGCTTACCCAAAGTTGGCATCAATCTGGAAAGGAGGATGTGCTGCAAATAAGTTACTATACAATCCACCTTCAAAAGCTACCTCATGATCTGGATCCACCAACTTAATCAAATGTTTAACCATATTATAAGCATGCTTACTGTTGTACAGACGTGCCCATAAAGCAATTTTCCATGCTGTTGACCATCCTGGACCATTCTCTCCTGTTTTAATATTGATGATATAAGAAGCAATGTTATTGAGATATTATTCTAAAGTAACATCATTTCAGCTGAAGTTAAAAGAAAAAGGGATAGAATCAATTAAAACTTTTGATAGTTCTTAGACTGGAGATTTAGCTACAATCATCAAGTAAGATGAAGTCTTCAGCAGGGTATCTTTTCAGGTAGGACCAACTAATGACTCTTAAGATGTACAGCTGATAACAAGTTTAATAGAGTTCCCTGGCAGCTAAGTACTCCACTGCAACAAAAGCTAAAGAAACACATTGTCACATTCATATTGCATACTGCACGACACAAAAGTAGACCTCACTTTTGCCTTTGTACCAATGTCTTTTTATTTAAATCGTGAGACAATTTTCTTATTGAGAATCATTACTGGCAGTGATTCTTGTGCATTTTATTTATTCTTCAATGCAAACACATTGTTTTCTCAGCATAAGACATCATTCCAAAGTTCACAGCAATCATAAAGATAACTGCACATGTTCATACACACGCATGTAGAGAGAAAGACAGAACAATTTCACTTCAGTTTGATGGCCAAATACCCCTAAATTGATGGATATTGCAGGACCAAAGCAATCAGTCTAGTCGACAAACCTCGTTTATAGAGAGTATTCTCTGCAGCTTTACAAAGTTCTGGATCTTGATCAATGGTTATTGTGTGCCCTGGGAATAAGCCAAATAAAGGTGAAAGATGACGATGATGCACCTCTGGGTCCTTAAAATCCCGTACCTGCCCACCAGAGAGACAATTTCACTAGTCAAATTTCAGCAGTTAAAGTGCATGAAAAGCTTCATTTTACAGACTAAATCATAACCGTTCCTACAAGTTAGAACCTATTACACATGCTACTCACTTACCCATTCCATTATAGAACCATCTTCAGCAATTTTTGTAGGACGTAGCCTTGGTAGAGCTGTATGCACGTTTTGAACAAGAACGTCTTTATTTCTGCCCAAAACCTGTTTAGAAATTAAATATCAGATGCTTGATGCAATATAAAATATGATTGTCAGGATCAGTGTTGAGCTTTACCTCAGAAGCTGAAACAAAAGAAGAAAAAACTTCTCTTATGATTGCCATGTCCATGGTGGATGAATAGCTCACACATGCAGGCTTACCATCTGGAGTAATGAACATATGTTCTGGAGATGTTGATGGGTTGGTTTCCAAATATCCTTCACTACCTTCAACCAACCAGTCCAACAAAAATGACACACATCCTTCCAGTAGAAAGTATGCCTCATTTTCAAGAAACTCCTAATTAGACAGAAAACTTTAGAAACATAATAAGAAATATTATAATAGTATTTTTCAGGGAAAAGAAAATATCAGTCACTTTTCAATAGAAGATTCTTTTCATGAATCAGCAGCAGTACTCTTCAAGGCCTCAATTCCAGAGTCTTTTAGTAAAATAATATCAGAATAGCAATTTAACATCTAGCCTATTAAGTGCTTACCTTGTCCATTGTATAATTATAATGCTCCCATAAATGGGTACAGAGCCATGCCCCACCAATTGGCCATAATGCCCACACAGCATCTCCTCTATCTGCTGATGATTTTGCCCATATGTCAGACTTATGATGTATAACCCAACCACTAGCTCCATAGTTTACCTGCAACATTCTGCAGGTATATAAGAAAATCTGAATGGAGAAAACAACAATCACAAGGACTAAACATTCTCCAGATAACCTATCTATTTGGCATGAGTGTTTCACTGACAAAGATGGTAACTGCAGACCACAGATACTTAATAATGACTCGACATTGAGAAGAACCTAGGCTGAAGGTATAGATCCAACATCTAACAAATATATAGGACATGAAAGCTTCATATGATGTTTGGGTCTAACCACTTGATACTTTAAGCTTTTGAGTTGGCAAGAGTGTCTCTTAACATCTCCAAACAGCCTAATAATTTAAACAAGTTGTACAGAAAGAAGACTAATTCACAAATGCTTCCAACATGAAATAGAAGAAGAAATTATTCTTACTTGAGCAGTTTTACTTCCATTGACTGACAAGGATTTAATAAAATCAAACAGGGGCTCCTGGCATTCATTCAGATTGCAAGGCAAGGACAGCCAATAGTTCATTTCAAGATTGATGTTCAAGTGAGGAGCAGAACTGAAGAAAGAGATAGAGTGGTCATTAACAGTTCATATGAAACCTTATTAAAAATAGAAGAGAAAAATGGAAGATATTGGCATCTTTTGCTGAATAATTATTGACAAGCAGTTGACTTTTATTATGTACTTTTACATGATATAGAAAAATTGGAAGTACACGCTAGCATACTACTTTTCCTCTTTCCAATCTCTTATGTCTCCCTTGAATGCCTCAGACTAGTTAACATTGGTTCCCATTCCCTTGGGATCTGCTAACCTTGACTACTGGTATACCCATTGGGGTAATGAATTCGACTAGTATAGCATGTACGACGAATTGCATGCATTTGCAGAGCTTTCTGACTCCCTGTTACACCAAAAATTTAACATACTCTTGATGCAGGCCTGTTTCAGTTGAGTTTACTGATTAAATAATTAGCTGCAGCAAAGATGTGATTGCCAGCAAGAATAAACCTGCACACATGTCAATGCTGCATGCACATAGTGGACCAGACAGATATATTAATGAAACACTCATAAATATAGGCTATATGCAAACTCAATCATGATTGCTGTCAAAGTTTTCTAAGCAGAAAACAACAAAAAATAAAATAAAAGTCTGAAAATAAAATCGTATACTTTATTTATTGATTTCATCATATACTTTATTTACTGAAATAAAATCCATAGCTCCCTTCAACAATATTAGAAAATAAAGAAGATGAGAAAAAGTGAGACTCACTCCCATGTTGGCTCAAGATCCTTGTTCCAAACTCCCTGCAGGTTTGCCACCTGAGTTCCAGGGCGTGAGCATGATATAAGTAAATATCGGCCAAACTGAAACAGTAGCTCAACTAAGGATGGATCTTCATCAGATTGAAAAGATTTTATCCTCTCAACTGTTGGCACTGCATCATCTTTGATCCCTTTGACATACAAAGCATTTGCAGAAGGTATAAGATTGTTAGTCAACTGAGACTCATCTCCTACAATTCTATTGGAGCTTTTCCAAAGCTGAAATGAGACACGGTGAAAAAGTTTCTGGTAGTCATGTAAATGACGTGCATAAAGATCAGAATATGACAGATTTGTTATTGCCTTCAAAGCACGAAGAGACTCAGAAGTAGGATCTTTCTTTGAATCTGATGGCTTAGTGAGTGGGCTTTCAAATGAAGATGAAGCCGCTAAAAGCAACACACCCCAGTCTGAACCTTCAACTTTCAACTTCTTATTGTCTAAAACATGTATCACACCTACGCCATCACTAACATGTAAATCAAGAACAGCAGAAAACTTAATTCCCTTTGGATTCTCATTCGCACTCATTTTTGGTGGGATCCTTTTCTCTGGGCAACTTCCTTCCATTATTATCTGATTTTCAACATTTACGTAACAATGATGATCTAATTTGCTGTCTAGAGATACTGTAAAGGATAAAGACCCTGATTTGCTCCCAGATATTTTTATCACAGCCACTTGATCAGGATTAGATGCAAAATATTCCTTAGTAAATTTTACATCACCAACAGAATACTGCACTCTTGCTGTTGCGGTATCCAAATCTAGCTCCCTATAATATGTTTCGTCAGCATATGTAAGATGAGAATCATCAAATTCTAGCTTGACATCCCCAAGTAGTTGATAAACCTTAAATAACAAATTTAAATCATCAGGACACAGTTTAAAACTTCATTTGGCCAGGCCAACAACAAGAAAGCTGATGAAGTAGATCAGGAAAGTAGATAATTCATACTCATAATGAAAAATGAAGTCACAACCAAGTAGTTCTCCAAAAATCAAATGAAAAATTTTGGGCATAAGGGAAGTGATGGTTAGTTTTCTAAGTGAAAATCACGTCAATTTTGGCAGGAATTCATTTCTTCCAAATTTCCTTTTTTTAAAGTTGCAAGAACTGAATTCTAGCAACTATTGACTATCCAAACATGACTAAATAGAATTCAATTCAATTGAATACTTGCATTTTAAGACTTTCCAAACAGGGGGAAACGTCTATGAATTTCCTGTTTTCTTTGAAATTTTTCTCCAAAACCGAGTAACTGAACACAAGTAAAATAACTATAAAGGTTGTATAAACTAATTATGGTTTGATATATAACATAAAAAGAGCTGGGAGATTAGCCAAAATAAGCACGCGATAGACGTAACATACATACATCTGCAGGATTACCAAAAAATTTGACTGATGCAGCTGTGGCTTCAGCATATAATCCATCATCCACAAGCTTTCTAACCTCTGATAATGCTTCTAGAGCATTAGGGTTAGTATAGTTTCCTGGAACTCCAGTCCAAAGAGTATCCTCTACAATGGAATTCAAATCAAATTATAAACTTGGTATATACATTACATCCATCCATCTATCTATCTATCTACCTATTGAACTAAATACTGAAAAATGCGAAGTGGGTTATTACCATTTAGCTGAATAATTTCAGATTGCATACCACCAGAAATCATAGCACCAATTCTGCCATTTCCTATGGGAATTGAGTCTGTCCAGTGCTTAGCAGGACCATTAAACGTAACCTTTAAGGGCTTATTATATGAACACTCAGAATCTATGAAAGTGGGTCTTTCTACTAGAACCCAGTCCTCATCTTCCATTACTAGTGTGATAGAATGGAAGCAGAATAGGAAACAAAAAAACAGCAAAAGAGAGAAAAGTTGAAAGCTTTGGCCAGCGTCTCGTTTTCTGTTTGTTCTGTTTCTGTTAAAGAAGAGAAAAAAACGCCAAGTAGGTAATGATTGGTTTTGATAAGATTAACATTGGTGATGCCCTGTCGCTATCCAATCTGACGTAAAGTGTACTTCTGTGTTTTTGTTTTATTTACTTACGGGAAAATTTTATTATTAACATTTAGAAATTATGTTATAATTTAACTAAAAACAAAGAAATTTCTGTTATAATTTTATAGGCTTAAGACATCCTGAACTTGGCACAGATCAGAAGCATCCTGGCACCCAGAAGCAATTGTGCCAAATATAATAAACCTAATTTTATATTATTAATGAATATTATATTCTCCCTAATAAAACAAATGAATATTGTAAATCTTGGTTAAATTTTGTTTAGGCCATTAGTCTTTCCTTTTACTCTTCAAGTCCCAAAGAGTTTGGACATTAAATTGGTTTCAGTTTTTATATATTTAGTGTGCAATTTTTGCTAATCTTGATTAGATAAGTGATAAATGTAGAATAATTATAAAATTTAAATTATATATTATTTTCATTATTGAAATATAAATTACTTAGAACATATTACAAAATTAGAAATAACCAAAAAAATCTTCTATATGATATAAATAAATTGTAAAATTACTTTACAAAAGTTTATTTGAAGTATATGAGATGTATCATACAAATAGCTGATGTGGCATAAATTTATAAAATTTAAAATATATGTCAATCTTTTCTTCTTTAAAATAAATGCTATTCATCCAAACTTTGAGAGTATGCAAGAACTTTTTATTTTAAAAAAAAAAAATTCCACATCAGTAAATGTAATTAATTTTAAATATTTTTAGTTAAATGCCTATAATTCAAGTTTAGATCATTTTTATTGAGTAGATGATGCGGTAACTCTGCCTCCCTGACTAAGAATTCATCAAACAACATGATATTTTAATGTAAAGTCATATTTTTTGTAAGAAACTAGAGGAAAATGCCACCTTGGCCTGATTAAAAATTAAAATTCAATAATATATATTGCTAGAATTTAATATTCAGTTATCACACCCTATTAAAAATAAATAAATAAATGATGATGGAAATACATGTTTAGTTTCAAAAAGATGCAAATCATTGACCAACTGAATCATAAATCTTTCCTGACAGAATTGTGTTTACATAGAAAAACTTCTGTTCAACTATAGAAACAATGAAGCCTAATTGCTTATTTGCTGGGAATCAGGACTAATACAAGAGTAAGACAAGACGTGAGTAAAGAATGAAGAATAGATAAATGGAGGATTACCAGTTTCCTGTCCAGAATTATTAGGAAAACATTCATGTAATGCTCTTTCTGAAAAGTCTACCTGTCCTCACCATTCAACAAGAAGCCGCTTCTGAAAGAGTGTATGTGTTTATGCATTTTAACTCACGATTGAATGTGTATACTTTACCAGATGAAATAGTTAGATTCACTATAGTTCCTCTATAATGTAAACGTGTAATAGAATTATGTGTCTTTGACCAAAGACCAACTTCATGAAGATCCCCTTCTCTCCAGCATATGTTGACTGTTACCCCGCCACGTGCTTTTAATCCTTTTACGCAACCGTTCGCCCATTTATCCCGAGGAAGAGCAGGGAGCAAGTACAGGTCCTTTAACGTGCTCTGGACCAGCATTTCTGCTATTGCTGCTGGAAAACTGAAACCACAGATTTTAAACATTAGCAGTCATGTCAGTTGCTAAAAACTTTTTTCTATTACTAAGGCAATGTTCTTTATGACATTGGATCCTGCATCGCTATCTGCGTACTTTCTCTTGTTCATTTTCCAGATCAAAGAGAAATTAAAATCATTAGCACCCAAAACAAGATTCCATAATTCGGTATATATCTAACTCTACTATCTAAGAAATGGGATTGATATTAGGCAATAAATACTGACAGTAACTGCCTTTTCATCAACTCATGAAGATTGCTGCTTACCCAAAGTTGGCATCAATTTGGAAAGGAGGGTGTGCAGTGAACAAGTTACTATATAGACCTCCTTCAAAATCACTTTCACGATCTGGATCAACCAGGTCAAACAAATGCTTGATCATCCGATATGCGTGCTCACTGTTATGCAGGCGTGCCCACAGTGCAGCTTTCCACATGCTTGACCATCCTGGACCTTCCTCTCCTGTTTAAGCATTATCAAGAGAGAATGCTTGAGATAAGTAAAGTAACTGGAAGGCTTTGGAAGGCTTTACCTTTAAAAAAGTCTAAATGACTGCAGAGTTTCAGCAGACCAAATTCAAGTAATTAAAATGACTGGAAGAAACTGAAAAGTACTTCAGATTGACCAGCTAATTGCTTTCAGACAATTATCAACAGAATTATTGCACAAATGCAGTAATCCTATCCGAGTACTACTCTAGAATTTTGTCAATAATAAGTAGAAAGAGATTTTGCTAATAAAAAAGCTCTCCCAATTGAATATTTTTATAGCATAAAAATATAATGAGCTCAAGGGCATGTCATATCTAAAGAACCAAACTTAAAGTAGCAAATGGAAGCAACCGTCTTTTGTTCCATGTTTACCCTGTTAATAGTAACATCTTTTATCAAAAATGAAATATACATTCAATATTCACAAATATGTTTGCATTTTAAGTTTTATCTAGTCAGTTATTAAAAGGTCACCTCTTTTATAAAGGGTATAGTCAGCAGCTTTACAGAGGTCTGGAGTTTTCTCAACAGTTATCGTATGTCCTGGAAACAGGCCAAAGAGATGAGAAACATGTCGATGATGTACCTCTGGGTCCTCAAAATCCTGAGCCTGGTAAGAATTAGACAGAACCTTTTACTGCCCAAAATCCAAATAATTCTATGGTTTATAGACCTCAGGATTTTAAGTAAAGACACATACCCATTCCATAATGGAACCATCTCTCGCAATTTTAATTGGTCTAAGTCTTGGCTGAGCCTCACGGACTTTTTGAATAAGTTCATCCTCTTTTCTTCCCAGAACCTGTTTGTGAGGAGCATTTAAAAAGATACAAATACAACAAATATAAAGGACTAAGCTGTGTTTAGCCAGCACAGAAAAAAATTTATAACCTCTGCTGCAGAAACAATTTCAGAGAATACTTCTTGTATGATTTCCACATCCATAGTTGTTGAGTTGCTAACACTAGCAGGTTTACCATCTGGAGCAATAAACATGTGCTCTGGTGAAGTTGACGGATTAGTTTCCAGATATCCTCCAGGTCCTTCTATCAACCAGTCCAACAAAAATGTTGCACATCCTTCCAACAAAGGGTATGCCTTATTTTTTAGAAAATCCTAATTATGCAGCATACATTAGCAACCACTTACTAAGAAATTTGCAGTAAATATTATAAACAAGAATTTTATACAACTTCCTGCCATGAGATGAGTAACAATGTCTCCAAGAGCAATTAAAGTGGATTTTCAGGCATGGGCATTCAGTCAACATTAGGTCATTTCCTCGTAACCAATAAGAAAAACTCAAGGATGCAGCTTGAATTAAGGTTCACATTGGTATCATGCTAATAGTAAACACAAGCAGATAGTAAACCGCCGATAAGTAGTATCTTACTTTGTCCATGGTGTAAGTATAATGCTCCCATAAGTGTATACAAAGCCAGGCTCCACCCATTGGCCACAGAGCCCATACAGCTTCACCTCGATCTGGTGATGTTTTTGCCCATAGATCAGACACTTGATGAGCCACCCAACCATTTGCTTCATAGTTCACCTGTAATAATCAATAACTTAATAAGAAAGGCAGGACATTAAAAATAAGAAATGACTTATTTAATGCCGATTGAGGATTTGTCTAGCCACCCAGGACCTCCATAAACTCTTTAACCCTAATTTTGCAAGAGACCTATATATGCTGACTGAAGAAGGAAAAATTCCTTTCCCTTATTGGTCTAGGCAAATAACATCTCATTTTACTTTGTAGGAGAAACTGACCCATCTCCCATGAGCTCATATTCCTCCAATTGCTTTCAGACTTTCTAGTGATAAAATATTTTCCTACTTCTTCTTTGTTTATATCCAAAATTATTTATTTATTTTGAGGTGAAAGGAATATTTATAAAGTAAAAAGATTTGGGAAAAATTCTATTGAAGTAATAATTGTTGATTTGAGGAAAAAGTCCTTGAAATTGGGTTACCAACTACATAGACAAAAGTTGGAAGAAATTTTATCCACGTCAGCGTACTCCATTAGAGTTCCAATTTAGGACTAACATTGTTGTTTCTTAGAACTTTTAGAACTTGATCGTGATAAGGCAAAATTTATAGGACTGTCAGTGTCGGTGTCGGTGTCGGTATCTCTTAAAATTTGTTCAGCTTACATGGAACTTCATGCATCTAAAACCATGAAAATTATGCATTAACAACTTAACAAAGACGACTTGGTATATATGTATAGATATAGATATATAAGTAGGAGAGAAGCTTACTTTTGCTGTCATACTTCCATTAATTGACAGAGAAGACATGTACTCAAACAACGGTTCGTGGCACTCATGGAGATTGCAAGAAAGGGCAGGCCAGTAGTTCATTTGTAGATTAATGTTCAGATGTTGAGCGCCACTAAATTATAATAGAAGGGTAAAAAAATGTCACCATCAGTACACAGAATGGAAGATATCATCATAAACTTTTGGTAATAACCTTGTGCTGATAACTGATAATATGCAGTTTATATACTAATATGCAGGAGGAGAAGTGAGATTCCCATTCCTGGTACTGGTCATTTACTTTCTCTAATCAGTAATATATCACCCATGATTGGAAGCTATAAAGAGCTGATCAGTTTAGCTCATCCATACCACATTACTCTTCCTCTTCCAACTGCTGACCAAGTTAATTATAGTTCTTCGAAAAACCAGAGTTTCATACTTGCACTAAAATGTTGACTTATAGCCTCAGACTTGTACCAAAAGGGAAGAAAGAAACAACAATAGGAAAAAAAAAAAAAACGTCTACATGATCCTGAAATGTTTCTGTTTTTCGCCACTAAAATTACCTTAATCCCTTATGTGAAATACTAATTGTCATCTCATATACAAAATAGTAAACATTAATTTATATATACAAAGTCCTTATCATACAAGTGCAATCGTGCACACACACGCAGTTATGTATGAGAAGAAAAGGTCTAAGTGCATGTGTATCAACCTACCGAGGTACAGAGAAAGTACAACATATAGGTAGATAGGTAGATAATAGAGAGAGAGAGAGAGCATACTCCCATGGTGGCGCATTATCCTTACTCCATATACCCTGTAGATTTGCCACCTGAGTTCCAGGCCTTGAACAAGAAATAAGCAAATATCGACCATACTGGAATAAGAGCTCCACTAATGATGGATCTTCATCAGTTCGAAATGACTTTACCCTCTCTGCAGTTGAAATGGTATCATCTTTGCTCTCATTAAGGGATAGATAATTTTTAAAGGACAAAAATTTCTTCATATTCAAAGGTCCGTTTCCCAAAATGCTCTTTGAGCTTTTTGAAAGCCGTAGTGAGACACGATGAAAAAGAGTCTGATAATCATCCAAATGACGTGCATATAGATCAGTATATGATAAATTTTTAACCAAATCTAGCGCATGCAGGCATGCGGAAGTAGGATCCTTCTTGGACGCTGAAGGCATAGTGAATGGTCCATCAAATGAAGATGAAGCCACTAAACTTAAAACTGCCCAATCTGAACCTTCCACCTTCAATTTTCTGTCATCTAAAACATGTATCTTTCCTCTTCCCTCACTAATCTGTAACTTGAGAATTGCAGCAAACTCAATTCCCTTGGGACCATCACTTGCATATATTTGTGGTGGGGCCCTTTTACCAGGACAACTTCCTTCAATAAAAATCTGATTTTCACCTTTTGTATATGAATGATGATGCAACTCGCTGTCTAAAAGCACTGTAAATGATACAGACCCTGGTTTGCTTGCAGCAATCTTTGTCACAACCACTTGATTTGGATTAGAAGCAAAATGCTCTCTCGTATATTCCACATCACCTAAAGAGTATTTTACTCTTGCTGTGGCAGTGTCCAAGTCCAGCTCTCTCTGATATGTTTTCTCATCATAGCTGAGATGGGAATCGTCAAATTCCAGTTTGATATCACCAAGTACTTGGTAGATCTTCAACAACAGAAAATAACAATTAGATGAGATTCTGAAAAACACTGAAATCTTATTGTTACTGAATAGAAAAAGTCACCAACATTAAAAAGAAACCCAGCATTATTAGTAATAGAAAGCTCGCTCGACATGGCAACCATGAAGTTGGTCAGGGAAATTGGTGCTTTATAGGATATATTAGATAGACAAGGCACTCTTACAAGATTTGATCACATTAATTCAGTATAAGGAATGAATATACCCAACAAGAGCAGATCATCCTAGCTTGAGGTCAGCTAAGAACCGACAAAAGCATTAATGCATTAGCTGGCAAAGCAGTAGTCCCAGACTATCATGCTGGTGGATATACTCTGCTTAACCATCTTATGTGAACTTCAAAGGCAACAATATAGAAGTCAAAATTATCATCTTCATTCATCATCAAGTTAACTTGCGAGCAAAGGTGCACATACCATTAAATAAACCTCAAAAGGACAATTGAATTGTCACCACCAATTTAGTAAAACAACAAAAAAATGGCTTTATCATAGACAAAATGAAATACATACCTCAGAAGGCAGTCCTGACAATTTGACCGCTTCTGTAGTGGCTTCAGCATACTTTCTATCACCAACAAGTTTTCTAACTTGTGTTAGTGCCTCTGGAGCATTAGGGTTAGTATAGTTTCCCGGAGTCCCAGTCCAGAGTGTATCCTCTAAAAGATCCAGATAAAATATGGTGAGTTGGTTAAAAGAAAGGAGGACAAAGGCATTCTATATCATACAATGCAGTTAACGCAAATAATAATATTGTCTCCAACTACAACGGAGATTACTGTCCTTCACTCACTGCATAAAAAGTTGCAATTTAGCAATTAAAATAAAACATAAGAACTCTGTCACTGAGTAGAAAAATTCATCATCAAGAAGCATACAAGAAAACCTCTAATTCAATTGATCCAAACTCCAATTTTTCTAACTTCTCCAAGAAAAATACTCTCTTTCACAATTAAACCAACATCAAAAAAAAAAAAAAAAAAAAACCATTATTCTTCCTTCAAACAATCTACAATCCAAAAGCTTGAAACTTTTTACAGTACGACATTTAAAAAAATCCCTTCTTTCAAGCAATATTAATCCAAAAGCTCGAAACTTCTTTTAGTACAGCATCAAGAAAAAAAAAGTAACCATTTTTATGGCAAAATAAGAAATTTCTTTATCTGGGTTATGAAAATACCGTTGATACGAAGAGTTTCAGATGCAACACCACCAAAAACCATAGCACCCAAGCGACCATTCCCAATTGGAATAGCATCAGTCCAATGCTTAGCTGGCCCACTGAACACAATTTTCAATGGCCTATCTTCATCATCATCATTATTCTCTATCAAACTACTCGGCCTCCACCAGTCTTTCTCCGCCGGCCGTCGCACCACCACCCATTCTCCATCCTCCTCTATCATTTCTTTGCTCTCTCTCTCTCACTAGCTTTCTCTCTCTATAATTTAGCTTTGGTAGTAAGGCTAGTTAAGAAGTGAAGTAGGGAGTGAGGGAAGGGAAGGGAAGGGACCCTGTTGGGATGCAGCTATGAATGCATACGGCGTGTGATGTCTGGAAGGTGGGACCCACTTGATGATGTGCCATTTTTGGTATGCTTTCAGAAGCAAAAAGTTCAGATTTTCAATTTTATTCTTTTTAATCTTTTTACTGATAACGCGGCAACAGATTTGGAGACAGATCCAGACCAAAGGTATCACGAGCAAAACTAGATAGATTGTCTTTTTGTTCATCTCTAATTTAGTATTTGATTAATGATAATTAATTCTACTAATTAAACTATTTTTCTACTGATTAGAGGTAGTATAGAATGAGCTGATTATAGATCATTTCTTTTATCGCTTACTATTATATGCAGAAATTAAATAATTACCTGCTATTATTAAATTGTTCAGGAGATTTTGTTAGTAGATTGTTTATGAGATTTTGTTAATAAAGAATGATATGTCGGAAAAGTTTTGAGAACTTTTAAGATAACCTTTTCGAGAACCAAACCCCTCTCTGCATGCTGCACGTGATAGTAGAATCCTCGTCCCTTTTTCTTTTCTTTTTTTTTTTTTAATTTTAATTTCCTCGCCTGTGTAGCATAATGCAAATTTTTATTTATATTGCGTCATAATATTTAATGCACTAGAAAAAAATATTAAAGATTTAAAATTGTTCATATTTATTATTAAATATAATACATAATTTTTTAACTTTTAATTTAAATATTATATTTTTAAAAATTAATTACTGCACAAGAATAAAAATGCAAATTGAGATATGAAAATGAAATTAGCTAAAATAGTAATAAAAGACGATCTTTTCCACGTACAACATTTATTATTATTTTTGAACATTTTGTAGTCCAACATTAGACCAAAAAAAAGAAATCTCGGATACTAATTTCCCATGCCCTATGGCTTTTTATGTCAGAAATTGTTCCCTCGTATTATTATAGAAAATAATAATTAATTTTATCACTTTATTTTTCATTTTTTTTTCTCGAGAAAAATGACTGATTTTCATTGATTCTTCTTAAAAAATACGACAATTTTTATCATTTAACTGTTAAATTTACATACCTAAGCATTAGGATGAAGGTGGCGGTGATGTCCTATCAATTTGAGTTTGTCTAACTGTTTTTTCCTCATTGGCAGATTTTCTCTTGTCAAGCCGAAGAGGGAGATCGAGTGAATAAAGAGGAAGTGCTTTTTCTTTCTTAAATTCTAGATCAAGACCCTAAGATGCTTGGCTGGCTAACTATCACACCTCTCACTTCACTCCAGCTAACTATCTATACTTTTGTTTGTTGGTCTGATTTTCTGTAGATTTTTTGTGTTCCCAGTTGTTGATAAATCTACCAACTACAATAATGATCCTTGTTTAATTTCGTCTCTACCTATTTTTGTTGCAGCAAATGCATGTCAAATATATATCTACCAAGTTGCTTTTAAACTTGTCTCTACCTTTCATGTCAAAGAATGAGGGTAGTACAATTTTCCCAGATCAGTGTATCGATTAATGGAAAAGGCAATATTTTGCATTACCAGTGTTCTAATGCAAGGGGAAGCCATGGTGCAATTAGTAAAGTTCACTTCAGCAAGCCTGCTGTAGCAAGGTTCAGAGAGATAGAAGAGGGAGAGCTGAACCCAAGACTGTTCTCAATACTTTGTATACCTACCTCACTGAAACCCGAAGGCATACTATTTAGAAGCTTTAATTACATGAAAGATATTAACCAGATAAAAACAACTCAAAACTCAGGAGAGAAGAAGGAAACTGTACATCCACCAGATATTTGATTTTACTGCCTATACAGTATGGATCTCTATAGCATTATCTCCTTCATCATTCGCACTCCATAATTTATCAATAGGGGGCATAAGATCTGACTCAATCGCAAATTTAATTCTTTTTTTAATCTCATTCAGTTCACTTTGAACAGTAGAAAACTTTAACATGAGCTCAGATTTCTCCCTTTATCAGGCATCCCTATCACTATTTTGTTGCCGTTCGATGTCACCCAGTTTTTCTTGTAGTCTAATGCACTAATTGCGGATGAGATTTAGCTCATCGACATGTCTATCACCAGTTAAATCTGGCTCATCAACCCACTGAAGAAATTCACATTGCTGGCAATAATAAGAAGAGATAATGAGGACAAAGCAAGCAGGCTGAAGAGTATAATTTCCTGTCGAGATAGAGGAACGATGCACTTACAGTAAACCTCTTTTGGCAATTATAGAATAATCGGAAAGGATTTCCGGGTGTATGAGACACTCGCATTTCAGCAGGAAGGCTACAAAAGCACATCACTTTGGCGCTTCCATTGGTACTGAAGTTAGAATCTTCAGATGGACTCATTTCAGAATCGTCAGAGGCACTCATTTCAGAATCTTCAGGGTTGCTCATTTCAGAATCTTCAGGTGAACTCATGTAAAAATGATTTCTGTTCACATGAAACATTCATCGTGTTATAACTTTAAGCAAAAGAACCGCCGTTGCAAGTTATCTGGAAGGACATTCACAACAGACTTTAGCACCACACAGTAGATCAAGGACAGTCACAAGTTTGATTGATTTATGCATTGCTATTGATAGAGTAGAAGTAGATTACAGATTGTAGACCCTTACAGAAGCCTGATGTATCCATATCAGTTTTTCCCAATGACTGGTAAAATAAACACAAGTGTTGGTGGGAGGGAGAAGGAGAAAGATGTTGAATGCAAACTTTGGATTGCGGTAGATTACTATTCTAACAACTAGCTTAAATTTACCGAATACTTCAATCCAAGTACTGCAAAAATATTACGAGGCCAGACTTTTTTTCCCTTGATAATTTGTGTTTGAATTGTGAAGGCTGCACTATCTTCAACTATAGGGCTTGGTTGGACTGGACCTAATATTAGCAACATGATACACCAGTGTTTAAGCGACCATAATGGCCTTCACTGCTATCATACACATGGTCATAGTCACATTTGAATGATTGCACCACTTGACAGATATAGCTCTTTAAACTCTAACGCAACCAAGGATTTTAGAACAGAGTTCATTATAATCTGAAGAATCTATTAAGAAACAGAGTACTTGCCCGCAATATGTTCATCCAATATAATTTGGAAGAAACAGAGAGAAATTGAAGAAACAAAAAATGAAAGATTCAGATTATGCAGCTTAATCTAAAAGCTTAAATTTAAGGATTTCATCTTATTCTTAATATTCTTATTCTTTTTTTTAAATTCTTCACATTGCATGTTGAACTCCTGCCAAGATGTACCACGTATAAGACATCAGTTTATTGCTTTCCCTCACCCTTCTCTCCTTCAATCTTTTCAATCTGTGTCTGTACCCTGTTTTGTCGTTTAACTAATCCATTTGCTTTTTCCTGTGATATCAGTCCTTGAAACCAGCAGGCGCAAGTAAGATAGGCTTCAGTTTTTTACAACCATAATGAACATCCTCAAACCGACAGCTATATAACAATTCTTGTCAGCTTCATCCATTCAGCCATGGATGCTTAGTGGGGATCCCCTTACATGGTGAATAACCAAATTCCAATTGAAATGAAATCTTTAGGATAAATTAATGCAAAATTTAGGAGGAACCAATAGAAGGACATCAATTCAAAACCTGGATTTTCGAATTGAGAGAGATCAAGAATTCTCACTATTTCTTAGATTTATGGGCCCAATTCAATTCCGTGGAATCTTTCGTTCACATTTTTTTCCATCAAGAACGTTTATAAAACTCTTGGACTCCCGAATTTGGAGTATTTTACTTTCACGCAATTCAAAGGGTTCAATGGCACTTACAGGAGCTACAACAGTGAAGCCTAACCAACAGAAAGATGCAACTAATCTCACATAGCCTCACAATCACATCATCCACATTCAAAAAAGAAAGTAGCTATTTTCTTGATTAACCTCCTTTTCTCTGCAAATACCAAACCCCATAAAAGACCCACGACTGCAATTCCAATGCAACAACAGCTTGCAGCGAAAAACTCAATGATAGAACATCTATCAATTCTCTACCCTAGAATCTTACAAAAGCAAGGAAATTGGATATTATGTTACTGTTAAGTCTGTTTCTGATGAATCCCTTTTGAAGCCAAATACAGCACCGCTCCATCCAGAAACACCTTTGTTTCCTTTACCTCTATAGTAGAAACCCCATAACGAAATCACAATAATATTTACTTTCCCAAAAACAACAATTTGCATCTTAGCTCCAATACTACACCAAAACTTACAATGGTCTGGCTAATCACCATTGGCATTAAAACACAAGCCTGCAGACAGTACACATCAGAGTGGCAGTATTACCTATTCTAGATGGTAAGATAAAAGCCTCTTTGGTACCATAACTAAACCTGTCTGTCTCCATAGTAATTAATAGCAGCTAATCGTATCCCTTTGAAAAGGAAAAAGGTTGATATTTTTTATACAAATAAATGTTGACAACAGCAATATGAAATCTTTGTTGAAACCAAGATAGGCTAAATTCCAAAAGCTTCAGTCTTCAAGAATAAAGGGAAAATAAGTTTATTCTGAAAAAAAAAAAAAAAGAATAAAGAGAAAAGAGAAAAAAAAATGCTAGAATTATGATAAAACATACAAAGGATCATAATCCAGATATAGAAACATATGGAAAAGCTATCAAAGCTGAATACAATTCCCAGATAACGGTCAAATTGAGTATCACAAATCACATTGACAACAAGAAAAAACTCCCCGATCCGGAGTCTGGCATATAAAAGAATTCCCAGATAAAGATCAAGTTTTTAAACTTTCACCATATATAACACTAATCAAATTTTAAACATGACCTTAGTATCATAAGTTACACTCCAGTGACAACAAGAAAAAAAGAATTCCAATCCTTTTATTCTAGCTCAATTTACTCCAAACATATAACAAACTCATTGATCAATTTCAAACACTGCTCGATATAAAACACCATTACGATAATGGAAAGCAAATACAAAAATACTGTAAATTTAAGTTATAAGAATACCATAAAATCAAAAATCAAAGTCTTATAACATAAACCCAAAATTAAAAACAGAAATCAAATCTTTCAAAATCCGTAATTGGAACCTGGATTCCAGAAACGAGAAGATAATTGCAAGAGAAAAGAGAAAGACATAAAAGAGGAAGACCATAGGCGCTATTAGGAGTGTGCCTAGTGTTTATGAGTGTTGTCTTTTCCTTTCCCCCAGCTTACTCGAGCTGGCCTTACGTAAGGTTAGACCAATGATATACCAGATAGTATTAATGTCTGTCTAGTACTGCCAGTACTCAATGCTAGCGCAGAAAGATAAAGCCCAGTTCGGTTTCATGTGGGTCGATTAGCCCATGTTCGCCCCATGTCGTTGGAAATTATTTATATAAATGCCCTTAAACATCAACGAAAAACGCTTTGTTGTTGGAGGAAGAGATGCAGAAAGCACTGAGAGTGTATGGTGAAGTTCTGAGGCTAGTTCGGCAACTACCTGCAGACACAAGACCTTATTACGCAAAATACGCGCGCGAAAACTTTGTCAACTACAGAGAAGTTGATTCCAATGACGATAATGCCCTCGACGAACTCTTTCGCCGAGCTTACAATCACTCTCGTTGGATCCTGAACAAGGTCCTTTTTATTTTCTCCTTGAGGTTTCATTGTTATTATCTATTCTATACTCTGTTTATGTTTTGATATTTTTCTTTCTGTTTCATTTTTTTATTCACAGTATTCGGTTAATGACTCTGTTGCTAATAAGTTGAAGGAGATATGTTGCGGTTAAGAGTAAAGAGAGAAACTCTGGGGCACTGCAGGTGTTTGTTATTATGCCTAAATTAGTGCAAATTTGAATTTTTTTTTAAAGCAAATAATAATTTCCTGTTTGCGACCTTTTGGTTGGTGCAAAATATGTCTTAAAAATGTTTACAACCTTTTATTTTGAAATGGATTTAGTGGTGCTTCTTTCTAATGCTGCAATTTCAGAATTTAGGTGCAATGAGCATGTTTATATATTGATCGAAGTTATCAATTTCCTTGATATGAATCTAGTAATATGATCAATATAATAATTTATGTTGCTGATATGTCTCTTGCCAATTTGGGGTATTTTAAGCTGGAATGCTTTCTACATGAGCAGAGGTGCATTGCTGAGTTTTGAACTTTTGGAGTTTGGTCTCCTCTCTCTCTCTCTCTCTTTAAAAAATGGAAATTTCATTCTTGGGCCTGATGTGGAAGTGAAGAGGCAATCAATCTTTTAACTGATCTTACAATGCTAACTAACACTTGCCTTTTCCTTGTATTTGATTAATTTGTAGGCTGTTGTCTGTTCTACTAATGTCCAGGTTTTATTTTCCTTTTCTTTAACCAAGTCTTTGTTGATTGATATAGGGGTGTAATGTCTGTTCCATTGATGTTACTTGAGGGTTTTCCTCCAGTTATTTGATAAGGAAAAGTATACCTGTTTATTGTAATAGGATCATATGTGAAATCAAATCCATGTAAATTCTTAGGTATTGGTTTGGGTGTTGTGGGATATTGCTTTTCAGCTGATACCACCAGTTATTGTTCTGTGTTTCCTTGTCACTTGTCTCCTACATTTAATTGCTTAGATAATGTTTTCTGATATTAGCTCCTTGATGTATTTTTAGCTATGGTCGTAGGTCATTCCTATCCAGTATAAGATTGTGCTAGGTTGACTATGTATATCATGTACTTTTTGTACTTCATGCTTAACCTTATCACATGGTTTGCTTCCATGAATCAGTTGTGATAATCAACCTATATAATTTTTACCTTTAGGGGCTTAAATGCAAATTTTTCCAAATTAACCTATAAATTAACATTATGGTCCATTTATCTCATCACTTGTCCAGGTTGTCAATTGGCTTATACTTCTCAAAAACCTAGTACGCGATAAACAGAGCGCACCGAGATAAATAAATTTAAAATGAATTTATTTGAGATTCATTCAATAAGTCCGGTTCGACTCAAAAATTATATAAAAAAAATAAAGTTATTATTTGAAAAGTTACAGTTAAGCTTCATTAGTAAAAAGGTTACAAATTACTTCTCTTAATTTATTTCTCTCTTATTGTTCTCTACTCACTAATGGAGGTAATGTACTAATGGAGAACCAAGAGACTAGTGAGGTAGCGATAGATTTGACTATCAATCTCATGAATCACTTAAAAACAATTGGGAATCTTTTAGAAAAATAAGAAAAGAGAAGGGAAAATGGAGATAAGAGAAAATGAAAAGTAAAGTAAACATTGATTTTTAGCAAAGATATTGGGGGGCTAACTGACCATATTGGACAATTTAAGCCCATTTTCTGAAAGAGATAGCAAGTGCATGTGGCACAATACAATAACAGTATACAGGGACATCCTCATGATCTTCTATCATTGTGATACTGTCTTTGAAAACTTTGGTTTGGATGGACTTAATTAACACCCAAAGCAGTTCGATGACTTACTTCTTGATCCAATATAGGGGGCATCAAAGGGAGATTCTTCATCATTATGTCAATATGATGCCCACTTCCTGTACAGCTTATCTTTGCATCCCAAATACTAATAGCAGAAGAAAACCGCCATGTCAACATCTCAATGGAATAGAACCTAATCCTCTCAAAATTGATTCTTTTTTTTTTTTTTTTTCCTTTGACAGGACACCAACAAAAAGACAAAAGCAGAGAAACCTGGTCGGATACATTTGGGTGATTCTGAAAGGAGCGATCGACTTCTTTTCTAAGGACTCAGAGATTTTCACAGTTTCTTAACTGCCATTATCAATAAGTACCACCAATCCAGGACTGCAAGTATTCCTCAGTGATCATAAGAAAAAAAAAAACATCATCTAGCTTTCATCCTTGGCCTTTTTCTTGTAAAAGGTTCTGTTTTTGATATCAAGATCTGTTATGAGGTTTAGCACAAACATATGATAATAAGATGAGACAGATCTGTCCTATTTTGTGGAACGATTTTGTTTTTGTTTTTCTTTATAACCTTACTCAAAGACCCTTTTTTCAGCTTCTATGCGTGCATGCATATGAGCATATCTTCTATTTAGGTTTGCTAAATGCCTGAAACTGAAGTCCAAGTTTCTTGGATGTGAAAGTTCCGTGTTCTATGAAATTATTTTGGTCCTATCTGTATTGATCCTTATATTTTTCTTTTGGTTAGCAGTAGCTTAACTGATTGACAGGTTTATTTCACAAGGTTGGTACTTACCTCTAGATTTTAAGAACACCTGTTAATATTTAATAATTTTATCTAATTATTTCAAAATTTTAAAATAAATATTCATTTAATTTATTTTTAAAAATATTTTTCGATAATAATTTTTGAAATTTCACACTGAAAAAAATGATATAAAAAGTTAATTGTGAGAATATTAATTATGAATTAGTAAGAATAGTTTATCCTAAACTTAATAATACTCTTTTCATGTACGTGCATTCTTTCACATATTTTACATCTAAATATAATAATTTTATAAATTTTATGTTAGTAAGCAGAATCTAAAAATAAATTAAAAATATAATATTTATTCTAAAATTTTAAAATAAATAAATAAAATTATTAAAATATATAAAATTTTAAATTTTAAAATAAATAAATAAAATTATTAAAATATATAAAATTTAAAATTTAATTAGTAATTAAGCCTTTTAAGAATAGGGTCGCCTTTAGCAGGCTTTACACCATAGTTGTTGTGGGGGGTTTTATATATAGAGAATTTCACTGGCATTGCAATTGACTGAGGTTGGAACATAATCCGACGTCATTTTCATTTTCCATCATGAATTGGGCAAAAATATCATTTTAGGGTTCTAAATTGGAAACCCAAATACTGTATAAACTTTTGAAATGTGAATTTTTCTTTAACAAAGTGAGGTACCCGAGGTTTATAGTGTATGATTAGAGGTATAATTGAGCCCAGTCGAGTTATAACAGCGTCAAACTCGAGTTTAACCTGTTTGTAAAATTTGAAATTTAAAATTCGATATATAAATTAAATTTTATTTTATTTAATTCAACAAAATATTTATAAAAAAAAACTCAAGCTTAACTCAATAGTTTAAAATAATTTTTTATTAAATTTTAGTAAATTTGAAATTATAAATTTATGTAGCTTAGTAATTTTAATAATAAATATTTATGAATTTGCCAATTTTTTAAATTGAAAAATCTAAACTCACTTAATAAATTATTTGAGTGAGCCGAGTTTACTCATTGACTCAAATCTTGACTTGAAAAATATTTTAATATAATTTAATTCTACAATTCGATTTTTAAGATTCGAGTCAACGAGTTAACTCGGCTCATTTTATATTCCTATGCACGATGAAGATTAATCTTTTCAGAAAAGAATTAAGCCATAGAAATTGACAGTGGAATAATTAATATCCAAAAGAATGGCAAATCCGTAATAATAGAGGAACAGAAGACTAATATTTGAAACATGGAACAAAGTGAAAACGGAACCAAAGCGACCAACGAGGTGTGTCGAAAGTCCCATGAAAACAAACGAAGCAAATGTCGGAAGGGAAACCTCTTCGTCTTCCTCTAGTAACTCTTTGTCCACGTGTCTTTCTTCGTTAGAAACTACAAAGCCACGTGGCAAACATGTGTCTCTTCTTTCTTGTTATGCCAGCTAAGATTTCCAGTCCTAGTAACTGTAACTTTAAGTCTTTTATGATTCTTCTCCACTTGCTGTCTGCTGCATGGGTTTGACTGCAGCAGCTTAGCTCACCTCATTGTTCTTTCTTTTACGATGATGTTTTTATGTTTTAATATTTAGATTTTCTTTTTTAATTTTAAATATCTCAATTTCAATTTAGAATCTCAAATTCAATTAATGATAATTTTTTATATTTAATAAAAAATTAATTTTAAACGAATTTAATATTTAATAAACTTGAAAATTAAATCACAATTTTTTAGTAAAAATTTAATATAATAAAATGACCTAAAAAGGAATCAATATATTAGATAAAAGTTAGAATAAATAATAATAATTATCCTTTAAACAAACTGTTAATTTTTCATTTCACTTTTACTGTGCTAATTTTCTTTTTACCTTACGTGCATTGGTTATTTCCTCTTTTTTTTTTTCTTTTTAGTTACTTTTACCCACTGCTCATACTAGTTTTATATGTATTTGTATTAGTCACTTATTCACTCTAACTATTATTAGATAAAAATTATTTACTGATATCTAATATATATTTTTATCTATAAAATAAATTAATATAAATTTATTAATTATAAATTTTAATATATGTATATCAGTTATATAATATTAAAATATAAAAATTAGTATATATATATATATATATATATTATTTTATTAATTGTGATATATATTTTAAATAAAAATTTTAATTGACCTCATAAATCTTCCTCTTGTCCTTTTCATATCAAGTGCAAAATATTTGTACTTTCTTATCTGTATGACCTAACTTTCTTCCTTAAATAAATCAATTAGAGTAAGTTTTAATTTTTTAATTTATAAAAAAATCTAATATTACCATATATTTATATAAAAGAATAATCATCTACTATTTATATTTGTCATTAAAGTGATAAATTACCTAATACAAGGTGAAAACTCAAATCTAAAATTTAAAGTCAAAATATTTTTATTATATTTTATATAAAGATTAATACCAAAATATAAAATATAAAGATTAATTAAATATAATTTACTTATTAAACTAATAATTATAATATACAACTGATTAAAAGAAACTATTCTTAATATAAAAAGAATATTTAATTATAAAATAAAAATAACTAACAAAATAGTCATAGAAGACAACAAACACTTGGCATATAACTAATTTATCATCTCATGAATGAAGAAATATTTTCTCGTATATAACAACTGTGTCTTCAGTTCCTTATGACAAACAAAACTTCAAGTCCGAGTCCTTTCTCACTCCCATTTCATTTCACATATTCTTTCTTCCTTTCTTTCTTAGCCGGCGGTGGCGGCGGCGACGACGGCTGCTGTACTGACTAGATAGACCAGTCTGGTTTCTCAACAAAAATACCAAAGAAAGGAAAGCAAAAACAAAAAAACTCAGAAAATCTTTTTTAAGCAAAACAAACTAAACTGAAAAAAAAAAAAACCAACCAACCAACCAAAATGCTTTGGATGACTCAACCACGGTTTTCTTGGGCTGGTGGCTTTGACTGACTGAAACAAAATCATTCCATTATCCAAAGCCCCTCTCTTGGAAATTACTCCAGAACTACATCTCTTCTTCTCTCTCTCTCTCTCTCTGTCTTGCTCACCACCGCCACCACCACCACCACCTCCTCCTCTGCCACTGCAAACCCACTTAAAGAAACATAAAAGATTGTGTTTTTAGCTTTTTTTGTATGTTATTATGGCGGATAGCGAAGAGGGGGACCATTTTGGAGCAGTGGACACAGCTACTACTGCTACTGCTGCTACTACTACAACTAGTACTAGTAGTTTCTCTCAGTTGTTATTTTCTGATGATGATAATGATATTGTGGGTCTTAACGATATGGGCCCAAGCCTTTCTTTTCATCATCCCTACTCTTCTTCCATCAAGCTTCCTAAAATGCTTTCTTTTGGGGGTTATGATAATCCATATCTTCATCATCATCATCATCATCGTCAAAAGAACGAAGTTGATGATGGTAATAATGTTGTGTTGCTTACACCTCAGAAATCTGGGGTCACGTGCAGTGACTCTTCTTCTGCTTCTTCTGCCAACAACAACAGTAACAATAGTGTCAATGTCAATATCAATACTGCCTCCAAATCTAATGTGAGGGTTTTAATTATTGCACAAAAAAGAAAAGCTAGCTTTCTTTTTTTTTTTTTTTCCTTCTGAGTTCTTATTTTTTGTAATGTTTTGGGGTTTCATGTTGAATATAGTTCTATAATTCATTTTTTAACTCTTTGTAGAGAAAAAGAAATGGTTCAGGCCAAGGAACAGCGCAGTGCAGTACTAACCCCATAGCCAAAACTCAGAGAACTAGTAAAAAGACCAAAATGGAGAATCCCACATCCACTGGCCAACCAAAGGTTTGAACTTTGCAATTTTTAAGATATGCATGTCACTTTTATTACATGCTTCACACATAAGTATTTAAATTGCATGTTTTTGGATTTTGATATCTCTCCAGTCCTTCCTTATTAATTTTTAGTTTTCAATGTCTTTGTAATGACAGATAAGGAAAGAGAAACTGGGAGAAAGAATCAATGCATTGCAGCAACTTGTATCACCCTTTGGCAAGGTGCCCGAATTACATATTCTTTAATTATTTCTTAATTGAGCAAGATTATACTAATTAGCTCTCAGTAAAGCTAGCTTAATCATCATAAAAATATATATAAGATAATGATTAATGGGTTGAATAGAGCTTGGACCTTTTCTGCTGGTGAAAATAATTGATGAATAATTAATAAGGAAATTTGGGAATTGAAATATTGCAGACTGATACAGCATCAGTGCTACATGAAGCGATGGGATATATCAGGTTCCTTCACGACCAGGTTCAGGTGCTGTGCTCTCCCTACCTGCAACACCAACCTGTGAGTACTTGACCCCACTTCATCTCTGTCCTTTTTCTGGTAATATCTTTACTCTTATGAAAAAATGATCATGTGGATCCACATCAGCACTTGGGTCCAGCAGACCCTTCTGGGTCCCAAAATATGTGTACTTTTTCACTCAACTCCAACTAGAACTTGACTTCCAATCTCACATTACTTGGTTTAAGAACTTGATTTCTTAATCCTTTAAGATAGATCACTTCAGTATTTTTACTCACACATTAGTAATTCGAGACTAGAATTTGAATTCTAATCTTATAGTTTTAAATAGACTACTCCAGCCAATCAACGAGTGGCCTAATATCCTGGTCGATATTTTAACTTATTAAAATTGTAGAAGGTCTATGAAAATTGTAGAAGGTCTTGAGTTCAATATGGACCATCAGGCAGTAGTTTTCTGACCGGGGGCTTTCGTGCCCTGGGGCTGCCAATATTAGAGAGAGTTTACTTTTATATATCAGCATATCATATTGAGTTCTTGACTGTTCTTTAACTGCAAATTTGACCATAGTGAGAATGGCCTTGTGATGTACTGTGTTAGTGAAATGGGTCGTTTCCTTTTGTTGATTTCCTTACTGTGGTGAATAATTTATAGGAGGTTGAAGAAAATGGGGAAGAACCAAGAAAGGACTTGAGGAGCAGGGGATTGTGTCTGGTCCCAGTGGAATGCACAGCACACGTGGCAAGCAGCAATGGTGCTGATTACTGGTCGCCAGCCATGGTCAACAATTTCTCATCATCCTCATCATCAACAAAGCAGTGAATGCAATTTAGCAGTTCAATGTTACCTAAAAGTAACACATTTTGATAGCTAGCGAACAAAAGGGTAAAAGAGGGTTCAAAAAAACAAAAAGAAAGACAAGGAAAAAAGAAGTGTAGGTGAAAAGGGTTGTCATCTTTTATGGTTTAGATTAGGTAAGGTAAGAAAAGTTAGAAAGGAAAGGAAGAATCTTTTTTCTTTCTTTTTTTCTTTTAACTTGCTTTTGGTAGAGAGAATACACAACTGGGTTTTTGCCTGGGATGACCTTTTAGCATGTTTTACACCTGTATATTTTCTAGGCTTGACCAATTACCAATGCCATTTTGAGTAAACGGCTAGTTGCCTTTGCAGTTATTATTATGTCTTTATAGCAGTACTTACTGTCATTTTTATTGCTAACAAAGTGAAAATGAAAAAATGAAAAGGACATCACATCATATGGTAATAATAAGGAGGAGGAGGATTAGATATATATATATATATATATTATTGTATGTTCATGTGAACACACAGGTGCAAAATCAACTACCGTACTATACTGTAAAATGTGAGTGCATAGGGACAAAACCGACCTTCTAAAAACATTTTTGTTTGTCCATGGAGATCATCTTAAAGAACATGACTGCAGTTCAAAAAAACAGGTTGAAGGTCAAATATGCTAAGAGCTATTCTTGACATCATCTTTTCAGGTTAATTATTTTAACTAACCCTTTATATTCTTAGTGGGTTAGTTATTTTAACATTTTAGAATTTTGTTAACATTATATTAGTGTATCTTTTATTTTTAATAATTAGAATTTTGACATTTTTTTATTATGTTAAATTATTACATTATTTAGTTAAAATTAAATATCAACTTATCCTTATATTAATATTAGTGTAAGCTTTGTGTGTATTATATAATTCTTCTGATATGATAAGATTCAGGAAAGTTAGAATATAACTTTTTTCCTACCTGTTTTTGTCTTCTTTTTTTTTCTTAATTTTCTTTATCTTTTCTTTTCTATATATATATTTTTCGAAATTCAACTTTAAGATGATTAAACCATAATTGTTTTAGAAATATATTTCAGAAAAGACAGTAACATTTTTTAGAAAAATTAAATTTAAATTTTCCAAATTAGAATGTCATACAACAATACCAAACTGGCTTTAAGCCCTTGAGCCAATTTACTTGAGTGGTCTTGTGTAGTGGAGGATGCCAATTACCCAAAGAAAAAAAAAAAAAAAAACAACACCACAAAGTAGAAAAGGGTAATTCATAAGAAGCAAAAACAACATAGATAAAGCAATCACCATAAAAGAGAAAAAAAAAGAACATTTTAATGATATTGTTACCATTTACTATAAGAAAATTGACATTGATCTTCATAGCCAGACATTGAAATGAATTAAACATACATTTGGATACTGATTCAAGACAAACCATATTAAAAAAATGATGAACATTGAGCAAGAAATTTCTGTACAATTATGTATGTTAGCCTGTCTTTTCCATGTTATTTTGCACTTCTGTTATTCTCCTCAGCACCACTCTTTCTTTATTCAAAGCAGATGCACTATCCCTGAACAGTGACATACCTGGAAATTGACCCTTTTCTACCCTTCAATAGGACTAAACTCTCCATGTATATACCTGCATAGAAAGAGCAGGATTCACCAGAAATTCCTAAACTCTTACTTCTTTGATACCAAGGATCATATGAGATCAACTCTCCCTGTCCCCCTACTAACAGAACTTCAACATTGTTTCTCAGGCCTAATACTTTCCCTATACCTCCTGTGACAACAACATTGAACAGTTTAGTCCAAGAATCATGGACACCATATTCATTCATCACCCAAATACAACAGCTTTCATAACAGAGACGACTTCCCCTTTTCTTGTACTGTATGATTGAGAGCAGTTGACAGCATAACATGACCGATAAATGTTGCAGGGCTGTGCCAGATATTTCATCCGGCATTCTGAATTCCTTAAACTCCTCATCATGCACAACATAAACTGCTATTGTCAGCTCTCTTGGACTGTAATATCCCACCCAATGAATAGCTCCTTCCAGTACAATCTGCGACGAGTATTTGGAAACATCATAAGCAGGAACAGATGCAGAATTATTGATTCTCCATGTTCCTCTACTTAGCTCAAAAATCTCAACTTCTGGTGGAACCATCAAAGAATCATCATTAGTAGAATAGTACACAATTCTGATCACCTTGTAGTCATTAGTCCTGGAATCGAATCCGAACCCAAGAACAACATTAGAAACTTTATAGCTAATCCGCTGAAGAGGAAGAGTTACAGATAATCCTATTGAAGGATTCCAAAGAACTATTCTCTTCAGTATATGGGAATGATTATCAGTCAAACATATAATTCCATTACAAGAACCAACAATCTCAAAATAATCCCAACTGCTTTCTAATGGAAAATCAAGTTCTTGATACTCACTAAACATATCATCATCATCAAAATGTAGAGCGAATCTTTCTTTCTTGTTAGATCTAGAGTAATGCCTCAAGATTAGGTAATTATTGTTGTTGCTATCAATGGTGTACCTGGAATGCGTAGAAATGAAGTTATGATTGGAGATTAGAGAGTACCATGTTTTGCATATGCACCTGCATCTCAGGAGTTGTTTCACAGGCAATCTTAAGAAAATCTTTATCAAGACTTCTTTAGGTATATGATCTAACATTCTTTTGGCCCTTCCCTAAGTATCCTTGCTGAGTTTGAAGAATATGAATACTCATATGCTACCCTTTGAAGAGCATCTTTTTTAAGTATGTGAAATTCTTGATTGAGGTAGAATTTGTACCTAAGTAAGAAGAGAAGTCTTCAACCTAAATAAAGAGAAGAATCTTTGAAGCTTATTGGTGTAATAAAGAAAAGAAATGTGTTTAATCAAGTGCATTTGGTCAAATTTGGCAACTGTCTCACAATTGTATTGGAAAAGGTCAATTTTGTTTCATTTTCCTTGGCTTAATTAGTTTTCTTTTCCTCTTGAGAGAAGCTTAATTAGTATTTCAAACATGCCGTTAACTGAAAAATAATTCAGATATAATTCTGATAATTGGTGAACTTCGAAAGGAAAAACCTGAATTCAAGAGGAAAAAGAATAAAACACAGAGAGCATCTTGTAACATGTGTAACATAAAGAATTTGATGCTAAGATCAAGAACTATTCATGTACTAACTTCAAGCACACATCATACTTTATACATGATGGATGAGGGATTCTTTATTTTAATACTTTCTTTTCATGTTGGATCAATTTGTTTGAAGATAAAGAAAAGATTTATTTAGGCTATTAAAATACTACCAGAAGAGGTAAGAAAACTGTCCGAGAACAATAGGATTTTCTAGGGAATTGAAGCTGTAATGGAATGCTTGTCCTGAACGTGTATGGAGAATCCAGCAAAGAATTTATAAGTCTGCTGTATACATTCTCCCTCCTTAACTTCACCAAAATTATGAGGCAAATCAGCAAGCATCACATCCATGAGACAAGGCAACATAGAATACCAATGAGGAACCATATAAAATCTATTGCATATGGGGGCTACTTATTACATAATAATGATATATTCAATACCATTTTTAGGATATGGACACAGGGTGGAATGGTGGAGCTTTCTTGTTAGCAACATTAGATAAAGAGTTTATATTGCCAAGGTTGAAGCACACCAAAAAGAAAAACACCACACATGCTGCATTCTGAAAGGCACTTAGCTGCTGAGCTACCAACTCAGTGGCTTCTTGTCATTTTTCTGTTTGTCAAGGTTCAGCAATTCCAGAGTTTCAATGTAAGCCTCCAAATGAAAGGAGTTGGCGATGCCTTGGATCCCAAGATGACTAGTTTCCTGATTTTGGCTATCATATGATACCAATTCTCCATTGCTCGCTACAAGTAGCATTTGACCGTTATTCCCAAGGCCTAATGACTTCCGCACTCCACCTTGTAAATCAATAGTGAATTGCTTACTCCAAGATTCAACCTTACCATATTCTTTCATCACCCAAAAGGAGCAGCTCCCATATTGTATCCATTGGCTGCGCGTATGACGATTATATTGTACTAAAGAAAGCACTTTGCCAGAAGCAACAACTGACAAATCTAGCACAGACAAACCGCATACACTATCTGGCAGCTTCATTTCATCAAACACTTCTTTGTCCATGTCGAACAAAACCATGCTCAAATCGCGAAAATCACTGCCTTCATGCCTTGGATTATACCCAATCCAATGCACAGCACCATTCAGAAAAACCTGTAGTGATAGTTCAGATATCACATACTGAGGAGCAGCACTTACAATAATGCTTCTCCAAGCATTCATGCCTAGCTCATACACTTCAACCTGAGGTCTAATATCTACTTTACAGCCATTTTCTCTCATACGGTACACAACTCTGACCACTTTGTACTCACTGCTCTTTGGATCGAATCCAAACCCAAGAACAAACATATATATTTGATCAAAATTTATGCAGGGTAATGGCAGGATCACTGATTTTCTGATTGTTGGATTCCATAAAATAATGGTGTGAGAATTGACACGATAAGTATCTGAAAGACAAAGAACACCATTACAAGAACCAACAATTTCAAAGTACTGCGAGTAGCTCTTAAATGGGAAAACAAATTCTTGATAGTACTGACCAAGTGAGCTTCCATGTATTGTGTATATCTCCTTCTTGTTAATCGAAGAATAGTGCCTAAGTAGCAATTTAGTAGTGGCAGTAGTAGTAACAGTAGCAGCAGCACTAGAGTTTGTGCTGTTCTCAAGAATGTATTTAGTGTGTATGGAAATGAAAGTTGGATTGGTGATTAAAGAGTACCATGATTTGGACACACACCTGAACTGTACAAGCAATTTTGCTGGTAATCTTTTCAAAATCTCTGTCAAGATTTCTTGATCAATATGGCTTGTCATAGACATACTTGTCTTCTCTTCTCTTCTTTCTTTCTTTCTTGCTTGCTCTAATTAATATTGATGCCTGATAAGGTTAGGTAAAATTTTGACCTTATGGATGTGTTTTTAGATAATAAGCGTTAGCGTAACGCTAAAAACCTTATTAGATCGGAATAATTTAAGCTTGAATTCTACATTTAATTATATAAGTTAAGGTCATTCATCCTTAATTTTTTACAAAGCTAAGAGTCTCATACTTATAAATTATTGGATGCAGAGAGAATGTGAGCACCATTTTCCTATATATATTCTAAGCATATGCTTTGAGGATTCTATTTTCCAGCATAGTGTTCTTGTATTTATTTGTATCTTTGTTATCTTCTTCATTGACTTGATGAAAGAAGTAAAATAAGAGAGCCAGCAGACAGTATTAAAGCCATAAAGAAAAGGTGCTAGATGACCTGTTGCATCCATGAACTGGCAATTTAAATTATTTGGCATTGACTTGGTTTATATTCTGGTCCCATATAAATAGTTGCAGAATATTCCTAAGCAAGGTTCGGTATAAAAGTGAAAGGGGTTTCATTTCTTCATTTCTCTGTCAAATGTTACAGAAGATTGTTGGCCTGCATAATGCAGCAATAATACTAATATTATTTGAAATTTTTGTTGAGTTTTTTTTATTATTATTTTTGTTGGCCTACACAACAGAGATATTTGTGATATTAGACAAGGAAACAAGAGGTGGATTCTTTTATTCACTCTATGAGGAGATAAGAATACAGATTTAAGTGTTTTTCTTTTCACTTTTTGAGGGGATAAGAATACAAGAATAACTTTTAAGATTAAATACAGAATAAGTCCTTTCTTCACCCTTTACATGGTTGGAATAACTAGGACCATGAGGGAATCAGAACATAAGAATAATTTTTAAGATTAAATCCCAAGTCCCATGTACACCCTCTCGCAAATCCGGCCATTTCTCACCCTTTACATGGTTTCAGGAATCTGAAGTTAACTCTTCCACAACCGTTAAAGCATGTGCATTTTTCTCACAAATTCAAAATTCAGCTTCACCCTTAAAGATTCTTTTCTCAGGAATCCAGCTAACTCTACTCTGTGGAGGCATTATGGATTGCTAGGAGGTAGATTCTGATGCCCGATTAAAATTCTCTTTCTTGCAGAAAACCATCTTCCAACTTGGCCCTTTTCTTGGAACTATAAACTGCAGCCAATCATCCAGACTGTTTAACTTCAGGAAAAGAACTTAAAGAGAGGCAAGCAAGCACAAAAGAGACTTTGCTCGGTTTTTATAACTTAATTTCATATGCCTTATGCAGCGTACTCAAGAAATTTATCTTTTCCTGCATAAATTTATAGTTTACCTTGTCAAAAGAATCCATCGAGTGTAATCTATGCAAAGATTAGGAAGATGTGCACTTGTTTGAGATGTGAGAAATCTCAAACCCATGGCCACCCATTCCTGAGGGGCTGTTTTTCAGCAAGGAGGGACTTCACTTTAATTATCAACTTCAAGGTGAGAAAATCCGTTTCTTTCGAGCAATTAGGTATAGCTTCATTTTATTAATGAATACGAAATAAGTTGGATTACAAATAAAAGATGACTCGCTAGAAAAGTAATAGCATAGAGATTCTTTTACCTCTATATTGCTCTGAAATGAGCAAGGCAAATTATTTAACCACCCAGTCTGACAGTAAATAGCAGTATGAATAAAAAGCCAATCAGAAGACTTATTTTCTGGAATTAGAGAAAAGAAACATAAGACACTTCATATAAATGGACTAAAACATGAATACAGCACATGTCAATATGGAATGCTGAAACCAATTGAATCAGAAGTTTAAGCGAGAAAATACTTACAGAAAGCTAACACCAGAGGAATTGTTGTCAGCATTCATTCTCTACCATATCACTTTCCAAAGCCAACAGCTGTTAGAGCATCTGCACAGTAGTGGTAGTAAAAAAGTCAAATAAATGGATTACTACTATTATTAGATCAGTCTAAAATGTAATGGCTGATTTCTGTTAAAAAATGAACTTCCAAAATTAAAAAATGGAAGTAAATAACATGGTATGTAGTATGCATTAGAATTCACCTTGTAAAACTCCAGGAATCTGAAGGAAGATTTAAAGATACTCCAGGTGTAAGCAATCTTTGGCCAATTGTCACTTGATCAGATGATCAGACCCCAATCAGTTTTCCAAGCTTATTTGCAATAACTAATAAGCATCATTCTAACATTCTAAGTCACAGACTTTCCTCCACCAGACAATCAATAGCTTCTCAGGGGAAGTGATATGTTGCATTCCTCATTCTAAGGCCTACCCTGTAATATACTTTTAGTCAGTTTGTACTGCATGAGAGATTCTAGACTTTCAAATATCATATTAATCATAGCCACACAATGATTTACTAATTTTTTTGACTTAGAAGGAAATAAAAATTAAAAGAAGGTGAAATAATTTTTTTTTTTTAAAAAAGGACTAAAGAACAAATCTACCACTGAACTTGTTGCCATTTCAAGCCTATCTTCAGAAGTAAATAATTAACGCTCTTGATATCCTAATTTCTTCTTGTAACTAGTCCTCTTATCATGTTTGCAAACAAAATGAAGCCAAAACTTCTAAAGCCTTGAAAGAGACATATAAGAGAAGATAAATACAAAAGGTAATTAGATGGTTAGAAGTACAAACTCACCAAATCCCTTGAGCATGTCTTTTGCATCATTGCTATGTCCAAATCTTCATGGTTGCACGAACTGTAATTCCATTTGAAACATCTTTTCTTGTCTTCATACTATTTCACTAGTTGGCCTCTCTGGACAATTATAACAATAACACTTTTCATCAGACTATAAACATAAGAAATGAAGAAGAATAATGACAGAAGGAACACCTAAGAGGTTGAAGAGAAAAAGCACCAACCTGCACTATTTACCAATCCGTTTCGATATTTGGGATGTGTGCAATGTTAGGCCAATCCACTCCATTATTTCTACATCTTTCACTTAATAGTGGGCAGCCACTAATACTTAACTTCTGTAAAGAGGTAAGATGGAGCATCTCTTGAGGAAGAGAAGTTAATCTTGAGCATCCCTTAATATATAGTTCTTGAAGAGAAGTGAGATTTTGCAACCACTGCTTAGGTAGAGATTCAAGATCTTCAATTGCCCCAATTTGCAATATCTTCAATTTGGAAAGAGGCTGAACAAGTGAAGAAGAAGATCTCCAAGCTGTCATCTCCATTGTCTGTTGTAATGGCTCTGTATTGGCATCCTCCAATAGTAGCTTATCATCAAGATATGGAAACAATGGCATCCAAGCTAATGTAGGACAATGCTTTATTTCCAATAGAGAAAGAGAAGGGAAGTGAGGCAGCTCTGTTGCTGTTGAGGTTGTTCCGCCATTATCCCTCATCTTCCACCATCCCTTCAAGTTAGGACAATAATCGATCCAAAGTTTCTTCAAGGATGGACAAACTGTAAATCCTCTTTGCCCTCCACTCGCGCTACCGTAACCCTCACTATCAATGTACTCCAGATCTTCTAATTCAGAAAGCCACATTTCTTCAAGGTTTGTGAATGCTTGTGCTCCTTCGAGCTGAATCGATATTGTCTTGCTCTTCATTGTTTGTAGTAGTGGTTCTATTCCAGATTTCACATAATACAACCTCCCATCAAGAGATGGAAACAATGGCATGCAAGAGAGCTTAGGACAATGCTTAATTTCCAACAGGGAAAGACAAGGGAACTGAGGCAGCTTTGTTGTTGTTGTGGTTGTAGTATCAGCATCCACGTTCCACCATCCCTTCAAGTTAGGACAATAATTGATCCAAAGTTTCTTCAAAGACGGGCAAACTGTTGATCCTCTTTGCCCTCCACTTAAGCAATTATTCCCATCACTATCTATATACTCCAGATCTTCTAATTCAGAAAGCCACAGTTCTTTAAGTTTTGTGAATAACTGCACTCCTTCAAGCTGATTCGACGACGTCTTAATCTTTAGCGTCTGCACTAGTGGTTCTACCCCAGATTTCACATAATACAACCTTTCATCAAGACATGGAAACAATGGCATGCAAGAGAAAATAGGGCAGTGCTTAATTTCCAACACAGAAAGACAAGGAAATTGCGGCAGCTCTGCTAAGGTTGTAGTATCACCGTCCCTCTTCCTCCACCATCCCTTCAAGTTAGGACAATAACCAATCCAAAGTTTCTTCAAGAATGGGCAGACTCTTGATCCTCTTTGCCCTTTATTAAGATAACCATCCACCTCATAATCTATGTACTCCAAATCTTGTAATTCAGAAAGCCACAGTTCTTTAAGGTTTGTGAATAGCTGCGGCTGTGGCCCTTCATGCTGAAACACTGTCTTGATCTTTATTGTTTGAAGTAGTGGTTCTATGCCAGATTTTACATAATACAACCTTTCATCAACAGATGGAAACAAGGGCATCCAAGAAAGGTGAGGACAATGCTTTATCTCCAACAGAGAAAGACAAGCAAATTGGGGCAGCTCTGCGATAAAGGCTGTTGTATCACCATCTCTCGTCTTCCACCATCCCTTCAGGTTAGGACAGTTGTCGATCCAAAGTTTCTTTAGGAACGGGAAGACAGTTGATCCACCTTTGCTCAAGAAATTATCCTTGCCATTGTCTATATACTGTAAATCAGCTACATTAGAAATCCATAATTCCTTAAGCTTGCTGAGTGCATAACCTGTACTTGCGAATCTCATATCTCCATACTGATCTAACTTCATCTTCATCTCCGTTGTCTGCTTTAGTGGCTCTTTTCCAACATTCACATAGTATAGCCTTTGATCAAGAAATGGAAACAGTGGCATGCAATTTAAGTGAGGGCACTCCTTTATTTCCAATATAGAAAGACAAGGAAAATGGGGCAGCTCCAATGTTTGCACAGCTCTCTTATAATCATTCTCATCTCTTTTCTTCCACCAGCCTTTGAGAATAGGGCAATTATGAATCCAGAGTTTCTTTAAGGATGGGAAAATTGTCGACCCTCCTCCTTGTCTATTGATGCAACTTTCCACATCATTATCTATGTACTCCAAATCACTTATTTCAGAAATCCATATTTCTTGAATATTTTCAAGGGGATAAGTGTTTTTTAAAAAGTTCAAATCTTCACGTTGAGTTGACATCACCTTCATCTTCATAGTTTGCTGCAATGGTTGACTACCAGCGTTGACGTAGTACAACCTTTCATCAAGAGTTGGAAACAATGGCATCCAAGTCAGGTTTGGGCATTCTTTTATTTCCAAAAGAGATAGACAAGGAAACCAAGGCAGCTGCTCCACTGTTGTGGTTGTTGCATCATCATCCACCTTCCTTCGCCATCCCTTCAGCTTATTACAATTCCAAAACCAGAGTTTCTTCAGGGATTGAAAGAATGGACCCCCTCCAGTGAGACCATTATTCCCCACCATGTCTATGTACTCTAAATCAGTTAAATTATCAAAATACAATTCTCTAAGAGAATGGATTTGATCTAGTGGTGGAAGATGCTGGCACCCTTTGCAATCTTTTAACCAGATAGTCACCAATTTCGTGGTAGATGAAAGCTGACTTGTAAACCTCTCCCCTCCAAGTTGAGTTGGCCTCACCTTCATCTTCATTGTCTGCTGCAATGAGTCTAAGTTGGCATTTTCGAAATTCAACTTCCCGCTGACAGATGAAATAAGTGGCATCCAAGTCAAACTGGCGCAATTACGGATTTCCAACAAAGAAAGACCAGACTCTATTGTTGTGCTAGTTGCTGCACCATCACTATCGCTCCTTCTCTTCCTGAACCCTTTCAAGTTTGGACATTTCCAAATCCACAGTTTCTTTAAGGACGAAAAGTACATGGATTCTCCTCCTTCACTGAGGTCATTATTCTCTTCACTATCTATGTATTCTAGATCATACAATTCACTAATCCATAATTCCCTAAGAGAAGGGATTTGATCTAGAGATGGAAGAGACTGACACTTCTTACAATTAACTATCCATAGCTGGACAAGATTTTTGAGGGAAGAAAGCCAACCAGAAAACCTCACACCTCCATACTCATACACCTTTAATTCCTGAAGATTTGAGTGTGGCTGGAGGCTTTGCAATAACCTTTCATCAGAACCAGCATCTCTATTGTTGTCATAGAGACTTTGTGATGACCTCTCAATGTTCTCCTCATAACTAGAATAAACAGTATTGTCATTAACATCTTCATTCCAACTCAAAATCAATGATTGAAGATGTTGTTTTTCTTTCAAAATCTCAGCTTCGACTTCTGGTGGAACAGTTTTCATATATCCCAAGTTTCTAATTTCAATTCCCCCCCTTAAGCTGTTTAGCCTACTCAGTTCTTTCAAACTGCCAATATGCTTAGACGCAGAACAATCTTTGGCCACTACAAACCAGGTTAATGTTTGAAGGGAAGTTAATTTTCCTATCCCACTTGGCATATGGTTTAAACTCCAACATCCCTCAATATCAAGATGCCTAAGATTAATCAGCTTTCTAATTTCTTTTGGCAGTTCCTTAAGCTCTTTGCAACCAGAGAGCTTGAGCACTTGCAAATTTGGAAGCCTGGTGATTGAATTTGGGAGTGTCTTGATTCCACTATTTTTTGAAACATCAAGATACCTCAAGTGTTTTGACTTTTTAATGGAAGGAGATAAGTTCTCAATCCCCAAATTATGTAGCTCAAACACACGCAGACGCCTAAAGTTTGAAAAAATAGCCTTATTAATTGACTTTTCCCATCTTCCACTATCATTTGAACTTGATACTTGACTTGGCAAAAGAAATGTCCGCAACCCTTTTGCATTAAGCAAGTAGGTTGGAACTTGCCATGATGAATCTAAATCAAACTCATATGATACATATCGAGTTTTTTCGTCAATGTTGTTTACTTTTGAACTTATTATGTTGCTCTCTGTCCCAGCCACTAAATTTGCAAGGTCATTCATCAAATCATGCATTTTGCAGCTCTTCACATTGCCTAATGCATCTCCTCTCAATTCTTGAAAAAAGGACCTCCATGCTAATTCCATAAAATACTCCAATGCTATTTCTTCAGGACACTGACTAGAATTTGATGACTTAACAAACCCTTGCCCAATCCACAAATGGATTAATGTTTTTACATCAATCTCATAATCTTTTGGAAATAGTCTACAATAAGCAAAACAATGCTTCAAATGAGATGGAAGATAATCATAACTCAACCTAAGTGTTGGTAAAATATCGTTCTGAGTTTGAGTCACTTTTGAAAGTTCATTTTCCATAAATGGCAACCACTCAGTTTCTGGGTTTTTAAAGGACAAAAGGCTTCCTATAGTTCTTATTGCAAGAGGCACTCCAACACACTTCTTCACAATCTCATTTCCAATTTCTATCACACGTTTGTTTTTCGGTTCTTTTTCCCTAAACACTATTTGCACCAACAAAGACCAAGACTCAGAGTGAGACAGACCTTCTAAAACATGTGTTGACAAGGTGCTAGCTATTGCTGCAACTTTTTGAGAACGTGTGGTTACTATAATCTTACTTCCACTTGCGCCACTCACTAATAATCTCTTAAGACTATCCCAATTTTCCCTATCCTCATTCCAAACATCATCTAACACAAGTAGGAACCTTTTCATCCTTAAACATTTATCAAGGCGATTTTTCAATGTATTTAACTCAAGATCTTCTATCTTTGAGTCAGTTGCAGACTCTAAAATTTTTTTAACAATCACCTTAACATCAAAAGGGTCTGACACACATACCCACAATTTTAACTCAAAATGACCCCTAACTCTCTCATCATTGAAAATGACTTGAGCTAGTGTTGTCTTCCCTAATCCCCCAATCCCAACTATTGATATAACAGAGACATTATCATCATAGCTAGAACCCAAAATGAGGGGTATAATAGCCTCTCTATCCCCATCTCTCCCAACAACAACTTCAGGTATAGAGGAATTAGTTTGATCCCTCAACCTAGTGCTCATAGCATCTTTCTCCACAAGACCTTCCTCTAAACTAAGATTATCCTTATCAGCATAAATACCATCTAATCTCTCTCTCAAATCTTTAATCTTATGAGCCATTTTAAGACCATAAGCAAACTGATTTGATCTTGAAAAGAAAACACGTACCTCCTTTGTCATTCTGTTCCCATCCATCACTTGTCTACGTAAAGCCTCAGTAGAAAAATCATCAAGCAAGTCATCTGCTTCAAAGACCACTTCTTTTAGCTTCCCAAGCCAATCTTTAACCTGATTGTTCCATGCTTGCTTCTCCTCAGCATCAAGAAGCACAGCTTGGATTCTTGAAACAGTGCCTTTAAGTTTCTCAATCTCATCATTAACTCCCCACCAGAGTCCTATCTCTTGAATTGCCCGAGAACCCAGTTGCAAAATGATTTCACCTGCAATATCAAAGAGAATTGATTCTGCCATTTCTTGATGATGGATGCAAGAAACAAAAAAAGAAAAGGAAAGTCAAGTGTTTGAAGTGTTCGTGTGAAGAAGATGGAGGAACCCATGACTTATTTATAAAATTAGGAAGCTTGCTGCTATAGTAGTTCAGGTTGGAGATTAAACAATTCTTTTTTTCTGCATCTTATCTTCTTACCTAACCAGACTCTACATGTTAAGATGGTTTCCCGGGCATTGACCTTAATCAGGTAGAGACTGAAAAACACTAGAGAATTATGTTTAGTCAATCAGCTACTGACAAATATGCAAATAATTTTTTAATCTTACTGGGCAACTTTGCTCCTTTAATGGCGTTTGGTTTGCAACAAAAAGAAAATCGGGTGAAACTTATAATTTGAATTGGTAATTCTGATGGTTGATATTTCGGTTACAAAAAAGCAAAAAAAGAAAAAATTGGAATCGAAATGCATCATGGAAATCATCCAATTCCTCCTTTCTCCTTAGCAGATGAACTTCTTATTTTTGTGAAGTTCAATTCAAATTAATAATAAATCGAAACGAACTAATTTTCATCATTTAAAAAAAAATTAAATAAATAATAATAATTATTAATTTCTTAATATTAAATAAAATAAATATATAATTTATTGTGGATACCAATTTTCTTTAGTATTAATTTTAATTTTGAAATAAAATATAATAATATTGACTCAATTTCATTGTGTAAATTATGCGTGAAAATGTTTTTATTTAATTTGAAAAGTAAGTAAATATATGAAGTAACATAAAAGGAAATAATAATAATAAAAAATAATAATAATAATATATAGAAAATTTAAAACTATTTACATAGATACAATTTGAATATTTAAAACAATAATTATAGAAAGATTGATATATTATGATAACATAATATACTTATGTAACAAAATTAAAAATATTATATTTTTTTATTTTCTTAATTTTTTTTTTATACAAAGTATTATAGACCGTTTAGACTCCTCTATAATATTACTGATGAGTTATTTAGAAAAGTATATTAATTGGGGCTTTAAGTTGGTAGAAATGATCAGGCAGTACTCCCCATGATTCCGATTCAGAGTATGCTCATGTCCACCGATTAAAGAAATGACTATCAGGAACGAAATAATCCTTTCCCTTTTTGAATCCCTTTTTTTTTATTATTATAAAACTAAAAATATAAATTTAAAATTAAGGATGCATCATATTAAATAAAATGTTTATAAAATCAGAATTAGAATTTATTGTTAAATCTTTCTTGTACTTAATTATTATTATGAATAGTATTTCAGTAAGTTCATGCTTATATATATATATTCAATTGGCAAAAAAAAAAAAAGGGTGTATAAACAGAACTTCTGCTTGTATAGAAGTTCTGCTTATTATTCGGACGCACCTACTCTACTAATTATTTATAGTTACGAAATCACATTGATAGCCTCTACGCATGCCCTAGCTCGTCTGAGAGCTAGATTTGCCTCAATTATTTATCTCCTGCCCTCCACCTTTCTCAAGTTAGCTTCTGCTATTTTAAAATTTTTTTGAGCTTCTTGTGGATCATTGTTACTACCTTTCTCTGCTTCGTTTACTAAAATAGTAATCTCATTATTGCCTATTCTAGCAAAACCGCCTATGGGAGCCATCATTAACCATTGGCCATGAAATATGGATTAAGTGGAACAGAATTAACTTGGTGATAGATTCGTGAAAACACCTGTTTCTTCCATATTTTGGACATGGAATAATATGTTACTGGTGAAACATGGAAGAATTGAAATCTTAAATTAAGACACTATGTATGGATGGTATGAACTGTCTAAACAAGAATTCTTAAACAGCAAGCAATCAGAACTATTACTCACTGCATCAAAAATTTCCATTAATGAAAGATTTAAATCCATTGAAAAATAAAAAATACGTATGTATGTCAAATGAAATAGTGGTTGTTACTATCTGCTCCAATAACGAATCATTGGTTTAACTGAATAACTAAATAAAATAGATAGACCCCTCTCTTCGTCTCAGGTCGATAGATCTTCTCAAAAATGCAAAAAAAAAAAAATGATAAATTTATAATCAATCTTATTAAATTATATTAATAATAACAAGTTAAAAGATAAATAATTAAGGATACAACGAATTGGTATATATAATAGACAATTACAACGTTGAAGATTAAAAATTTGTATATAAACACCAAAATTTAATTTAATAATCTGTTTATATTTTTACCGGAACGAATTTGATGTCTTTAACTCAATAATAATTTTAAAATTTAATGTCAATAATAAAAATAAGACATTGTAACATAAATTTTTAATGTCAATAATAGAATTTCCCCATTGCTTTCATGGTCCATTAAATCCTCTAGATTGGATACAATTTTATAGTTTATACAACCAGAAAGAAAGGAATTTAAGTTAATTTCTTTTTTCCCCTGAACTGCTAATGACTATATTCACTTTTTAATTGAGTCAGGACCCACTAAAATGCATCATCATGGCCAAGTTGTCCCTAAATATATAAGCATGGACACTCAGAAGGGGTAATAATTTATGGATTCCATCAATGTTTTTTTTTTAATTAATATTAATATTTATTGCAATTAATGCTTAACTAATCATTGGTATGTAATCCATTTATATTTTTTCTTTATCTTCAGAATTTTAAGAGATAATTTATTTTATATCTAATCCATATAAGCTAGAATAAATATTAGTGTATGTGTATCATTATTTTAATTTAAATAAATAAAACCTTTTTGAAAGAATCTTAACCATCAATGTGTATATAAATAAATCTTAAATTATTATAAAAATACAACGATTTTTGTTTCTGACTCAAGCAAAGGATAAATATAATTTATTATTTTATATTTTAATTAAGCTAATAGATTTTGATAGAAAATTGTCAATACATTTTTTACATGTATCAAATTTTTTATTTTAAAAAGTTATATAATAAATTAATATTTTAATATATTTTTTATTTTTAAATATAAATTAGAGAGTTGATTTAGCTCTCTCATTCTTTATTTTATATTTAGTAAAAATATATTTTAAATTTTTATGCACTTAATTAATTAAAATTAATATTTTTTATGTTTTATTATTTTTAATGCTGTAGCAACACTCTCCATTATCATTTGTGGTCGGATTTTAAGCTTGTTATAAAAAAAAGCTCAATGATGATACCTTAGATCTGGAAGCCGTCCCATAATAATTCACAATGCATTTTAAACCCAAATTTGACTCCCGAGTATCAAATCCAATCTAAGATAAACACAATACAGGGAAAAGACTAGAAATGAACCTGAAAGAAAGAACGACCATCGGTTTCACCAGAGAACCTCTCAACACGTCTTTGCTCCCACTATTCTAGTAGCTCTCTTAAACTTTTTACCAAACAACCAATGCAGCTGACAATTAATGGCAACAGATTAGAAAACAATAATATCAAAGTACACAACAGATTGAAGATTCATGATTTGGGCCATTTCTCGATTTCGTCTTGTCATCCTTGCGCAGGGGCCGTGCTGTCGCCTAGATTATATAGACTCTCAATGTTTTGTTATTAAGCGATGTGGATTCGTTCGATGTGTTTGTTCGAGCTAAACGTCAGGTCGTCTTGCGTACTCTTTCATTCGGAATTCTCCAATTGGGCTTTTTGCTTTACCTGAAACCAATGGTTATTATCATTAGTAAGTAAGTAATCATGCATCTTACTAGACCAAGGCCAACCTCTTTCAACGTTATTAAAGGTTTATAACCGGAACCTTTCCAGGGTTTTGTTTTGTTATTCGTGAATCTTATTATAATCATATTCAAGTAGCTTTAATTGGTATTCTTAAATTGAGATATTATACAAATTTTTCTTGGTCCAATTAATAATTCAATCAGCTATTTGCAATTTCCTTTTCTTTCTCTAGTAGCTCTCTACTGAAAAACAATCTTTTGTTGGCTGTCTTTTGGCTCCAATTATGTGCATGTGTGGTTTGTGGACGTTCCTATAGCTATCCCTGTTTGGGCAGACATATTATAGAAATAGAATAGAAATCTGATGGATAAAAATGCAAGTAACTGCGAGCTCTTTCGATTTATGTTCTTCCATTTTCTTCTGAACATAAAATACTCAGTGCCACAATGCAGACCACTTGAAGAAGCCAACAATGGTGAACTTATGAAAGAAGAATCGAATCTTTAGTTTCTTAAATTTAAATACCAAGTGCAAAATTGGTGCTCACATCTCATGAATCAATAAATCAACAGCATAATGAACAAAACTATGGTTAGATCTTCACATGGAAAGAGTCCATGGCACTGTCTATTGACAGGTCTTTTACTTTCCTGATTTCCATCCGCATCCCCCTATCATCAACTTATCTACATAACTCTGAATCCTTCTTCTGTCTTCAATCCCTTGTATAAATTCAAGAAGTCAGTATTGCCTTTCCTAGGATTTTTTAAACGTTCAAGTAATTGTGCGAAGTAGATCCTGCTCTACTTGGTCTGCATTTAGGGAGAAAATGTCAACAGGCGCAATTGTGCAGCCAACGGCATTGTGCTTCGATCTACCATTTGAAGTGCCTTTCTGGTGATCAAGATAGATCACAATCACAGTGATATCGTCATGGAAATGACGCCTTATTCCCCTGTCAATTTTCTTTATATCATCATATCTCATCTCTCTTTTCTTTGCAGCCTCCTGAAGAGCAGCTCTCACCAATCTCTTTGCAATCCCCTGCAGGTGCAAATTGCGGATTAGCAACTATCTAAAAACCTGCACAAGTATTTTGATAGTATGCAATTTAACAATTGAATCAAATATCCGGTTCCTTTTCCAGTGGAAATAGTGCATATTGTTTTGTTCAAAACTCAGATAAGAACGGAAATAGACTAATTCTAAAGGAATGACAAAGAAATAAACTGTTTTATCGCACGGATTCAGTCAAGCTTAAGTCTAAAAATGAAATGAAAGGAAAATAATTCTATTCTTCCAAGGCACAATCTAAAGTTCAATTGCCTAAGTTGAAACTGGAACGAAATTAAATGAGATGAAAGTCAACGAGGCACTCACAGCTCTGGGGTTTTTGAAAACAATCTCTACTGCTGCCTCATCACTCAACTGTTCCCACAGACCATCTGAAGCAAAGATGAGGAACAAGTCTTGTGGTCTGAGCTCTCTAATGAGTATTGAAGGTTCTGCTGTCATTACAGGCCGTTTCAAGGGAACAGGGTTTCCAAATTGCTGAAACAGTGGGTCTCTGTTAAATTCAGGTTTCTTCAGATAAACATCGCCAATAGATCTTGATACCTGAGCAGAAAATAAAAATTGTTTAGACTGATGTTTCTGTTATGTTACCTAGCATCTTTGGCCAATCAGAAAGTAAAGTAATGGCCTGTGACCTGCGAAAGGAACACATGTATTGTCACTCAAATCAAGATCAAGGCATACAGTTCCATGTGTACAACTAAGTTAAGTGATAGAAAATAGCTATCTTTACGCTTCAGTAAGGTACTCATCTCAATCATGGAAGATTTACTGCTTTACTTAACTTAATGAGATTATAAACTAGGAGGCAGAGCATTGGATTCCAGGAAGAGTAAGGAGAACAGCCCTAACAACAATTTTAATTTTAGCGTTATCCACCATATACAAATGTCTTTCCACAAAGCCAAAGGATATATATAAAAGGATGGATAAGGAGCAATTGAACTATTTTATGAATAATTCATCCTCAAATTATAGTTACTATAATCCAGAATCACCGTCTCAGCATTTCCAGACACATATATGTTATACATATATCTCAAAACAAATCTTTAGTGGCACGTAAATTAGAAAGAGACAAAACCACATTGTCACCTTTACCACTTAGAACCATACGTCATTACCCCTATACTTGACAACTTTCAATCCATAATTTGATAACCAAAAGCAGAAAGCAGAAGAAAAAGTTCAATTCTAAAGTTACCTGAATTATGCCCTTAATTCTCCACACTCCACGAGTATACACTACAACATGTGAGTCATCAGGATGAAGCGCTTCAACTTCCTTCCTAACCTCCTCAACAGAAACATTATGATCTGTTGATAACCGCTCTGCCACTACCGGTTTTTTTTTATCCTCAAAAGCTTTTCGGCCAAGAACTGCTCGTGAGTCTCCTAAGTTTGCAACATATAATACATCATCTGTGATTGCACCAACTAAACAACATGATCCAACAGAAGCAATTTGTGGCTTCATTGGCAACGACCGTTTCACTAAATGGCAAAATTCTTCCTCAGTTGCATTAAATGCCTTCTTTATCACATCCGCGGATAACCCACCTTGTTCTGTAGCAAATTCTGTCATTGAAAACCAAAAAAATAAAAAATAAAAAAAAAAGTGTGAGAAAGATAAACAAACAAACACAGAAAGTAAGATCTCTCATGCTATGAGGAGCTCTCTAGTCCAAATACCTAGAAGCCAGAATATTTAATCTTTCTAGATGGCAAAAATAAGAAAAATTGAACCTTTTAAGAGGGTTCATTCACAAAAAATAAAAAAATCGAATTTTTCCACTAAGCAGATATATCAGAAGATTAATTTGACAGAGAAAAAGTTTCAATTTTCTTTCTAAAGAAACAAATTAAAGGTATATACTAACAAGAACAAAACAGATAGATTGGTTAACAGAAAAAGACAACAGATGCATGTTTTCGAAAATTACTGAACCATAGCATAGAATGATCAAAATCGAAATGATAATAAGAGGTCATGCAAATTACTTCACTTTAACAGGTTTAGAGAAAAAGTTCTAATTTTCCATTTTTACTTTTACCAAAAAAAGAAACCGCCAGACACCAGTAATAACAGAAAAAGACAATAGATACATCTGTTCAACAATTACTTATAACAAAAAATGATCACACTCACACACAAAACGACAACGAGAATAACATTCAGGGGAAAACCATAAAAGATTCAAGATCGTCCAACCACATTTCGGAAAGAAAGAAAAAGATAAATAAGATTAAGGAGAGTGATTACTGTGCATAAAAGGGAACAAATGTTTATTAACAAATCTAGAAGCTTCAGGACCACCATGACCATCATAAACCCCAATATAAGTAGCTGACGGTGACGTGAACACTTGGCTTTGATCTTCTAAATTCGAATTCGCTTGTACTACTGCTATCGAGTAATCCCCCGAAGCATGCGGTTTCAATTCCGTATGCCACAGCAATCCATCCCCACCACCACCGGCAGTTCCACCACCGGCTATCCTCCCAAAACAACGTTCCAACGGCCTGTAAAACGTGCGTAGCATCATCGCCTTCTCCTTATTATGCTTTGACGTCGTTCTTTCAGAATTGAAGTTTATGTGTGTGATAAAATGCTTGAAAGGATGGTTTTGTATTTTTCTAAGGTTCTTATCGTAATGAGTAATGGGTAGAGAGAGAGAGAGAGAGAGAGAGAGAGAGAAAAGGGAAATTATAGAGAGAAAGAAAGGGAAAGTGCGTGGTAAAGAAGGAGATGCCGCGTGATGAAGAAGACGACGATGACGGCTCTCTTTTTCTTCTATTTGTCACTTTTCTTTTCCTTTTACTGTGTACTCAACGCGTTTTTCATATATGAAAATTCTGTTTCTTTTGCTTTCTTTATTCTTCTTCTTCTTATTTTTATTATTATTTATTTTCCATGTTAATTGACTTTTTTTTTTGAGTTTATATTTAAAGTCAACCGACCTTAAATAAATTAATAATCACAGTAATCATAACATAACCATGAAGTTAGTCCTCATGTTCGCTATGCTTCCTTGTTTTTAGTTCAAATTCTTTGATTAAAAATTTACTTTCTTTTAAATATTATTATTTTAATATCAAAATATATTTTAATAATTTTAAAATATTTTAAAAATATATTAACAGTCGAGTTAAATATTTATATTCATATTCCAATATTTTTCTAATTTTATAAAAATAATATCTGATACTAATAAAATTATATATTCTGATAAAAAAACCGCACATTTTTTAATTTGTACATAAATTTTAAATATTTATATATTTACAAGCCACACCAAAAGATATAATTCATAGGTAAATAAATATAAACATATGAGCTGTATTTTTAAATATTAGTAAAAATAATGTAAATAGTGTTTAAATGTGAACTAAAAATTATTTGGAAAAGGAAAGGGTTGACTATGAATAAGAAGTAAAATTAAGGTAGGTGATGAATAGATTCTGGCGCGTCGGTATTATCCTCAGGGTTATTTAATGATAATTAATTGCTTGCGCATTAAGTTTTTATTTATTTATTCATTTATTTTTATTTAAGTTGGCTAAAGCTGGATTTTCTTTAATGTAAGTTTTTGGATGTTTTAAAGTAGGATTATATTTAATTCCATTGCTAAGTAAAGCCACGTAAGAAATAAATATAAAATATCGGACCATATGTAATATTTTATTTAAATACAACAATGGAAAAGTTTAGTTGTCAAGGGAAAATTTATATGCATTTTTTTTCCCTTAGTCTACAATTTTGAAGGATTTAGTATGGAGTTGTAATTGACAGTTCAAAATCGTCAAATGAATTAGAAAAAGACTAATTTTATTTTCTGATTTCGAATTGACCCAAATTAGAATTGGTATCATAATTTTAAGTTGGGTAAATTGCATAGATAGTCCCTCAAATTTTTCCTATATATCGTAATGATTTTTAAATTTTAATTTATACCACTAAATGCTCTTTTAATTCGGGTCTCGTTAAACTCTGTTTAATAAAAAAAAATGAAAAGATGATATGGATGTGGTAGAGTTAATTTTTTTTTAAGAATGGCATCGTTCTAACACGCTATATCAACATCACACTCTAATAATATGATAACACATATCTTTACTTTTATTATTTTCTAAAGGTAAAAATATTATAATTAACAACAAAATCAAAGTCATAAAAAAACAAAAAAACAATGCTCCCCCCAATCTCGTTGGAGAACTCGCGACCACATTTCTTCTTTGGAATTCGTTAAATTTTTTAATTTTAGTTTCAAACTCTGAATTCATAAGGCCAGTTAGTTTTCCTTATTCTAGAATCGAAAAGGGCACGCCAATAAGAATTTGAAAATGTCTTGAGAGCAGACATGTCGTATTGAACATCAAGGAGCTATCTAACTGACAAAGACACTTTCCTAGTAAGGGAACTCTATGCGTTGGTGGTAGGTTGAAACCTGAGCGTCCTTGTAATATTTCTAAGCGAGAAATCTGATTTTGAGAAAGAAGGACCTTATATGATCAGACATTAAAAAGAATGCACTTTGCAGAGCAATTGTTGTTTGATAAGTTCTGGCGACGGCACTCATCGCGAATGTTGCTTCCTCTACCAGAGATTGTTAAAGTTAGAGATGAAGTGTTTGATGGATCGGAGGTGGAAGCTCTGATGGAAAGAAAATAGGAAATGGGTTTATGGCTATTATGAAAAATGGAGTTTGATTTAGAGGTGACTTTGGGGTTAGGAGAAGTGAAGAGACAGCCAGAAACATTTTTGAAGAAAGGTATTTATGAGTTGATGAGAAGTGGGGAAATAAAAGTTAGTTTCTATTTGACCAAAGATCTAATTGGGTTTTTATTTCAACAAGAGTGCCAAGAGAGGTGAAATAAAAAAAAAGAAAACAAATTTGAAAAACTTGAACAAAGAACAAGATGGATATAAATTTATTTTTCTTTTGAAAAATTACCTCTTTTGAAATGAAATATTTGATTATCATTATTATTTATGTTATTATTGTATTATTTTTACAGAGATTAGAAATGTCAATGAACAATAGCATGTCAATCTAAATTAAAATAAAATATATGTGTTTTAACTTATTTTAATTAATTTTCTTTGGAAATTGTATCAGATTTTAAAAAGATGTTGTGGGGATCACTAAACAAAAATCTCTTTTAAAAAAAATATCAATACATGGATTGTCATATATATATATATATATTATGTTATTCAATTAACATAGGGTTGAGAGTAGGGTCTTTTGTTACTTTAATTGAAGTTAACAGAGGTTTTATGTCTCTAAATTAAAATGTAGAGACGGTTGTGATATACGAGCTAAAAATAGGGACCGCCAATATAAATTACTTTTTTAAATTTGATTTAGATTTTAACTAATTCAAGTCATGTTTCGCACTGACTCGCATTACAAACAAATAATAAAAGCAAGATAAGTTTTATTAATTATAAAAATAAATAAAATTTTGAATAAAATCTCATACTTTTTTCATATAGTTTTGAAATCAAAGTTATTGAGATGAAATTAATTTTGTAGTTTTTAAAATATTTTTATTGCCTGATTTGGATTATATATTAATAAATTATTTTTGAAAAATGTCTTTGAGATTTCAATGTAAAAAAAATGGAAATTTTTTTATTTGAAATACTAATTGTAATGTTTTATAAATCCTTTTTCTTTAAATATAATTTAGAGAACAACATTAATCTACTTTTTAAAAAATAAAGTAATTTCTGGAATTCAGAAAATAAAAAATAAAAACTAAAGAAAATATTTCTTCCGACTTGACTAACAAACAGAAATCAATATAAAATAACAAAATTAATTAAAAAATTGTTAAACATTGTAAAGAATTTTGACTAATATATTAATAAATTATTGAATTCAAAATAAAATTATTCTTTTTACATATTTTATATGATACTACACATTTATAACACATTAGAATAACTCAATTATAAATGAGAATAGCACCTTCAATATTCAAAGTTTCACATGCATCCTTTCTTCCAATTTCTTCTTTTATAAATAATAATAATAATAATAATAATAATCAAATATTATTTCCTGTGGTTTTCTTTTTCATTGTTCTTATATATTATTGATCTAAAAGGATTCATGGTGGGCAATAAGTTTCCTTTTCGAAAAGCAGTAAAGTTTTGATACGATGGATCACATGGAGAAAGAAAGAAAGAAGAAGAAGAAAGCTTTATTTATTCTATTGCAACATGTTTTTCTGATAAGGTATATGGCAGTTTAATAATGTCAATATCTTCATAATTTAATTTTATATTATCACCAACATTTACCAAGAATATATATATATATATATATATATATATATATATATATATATATATATATATATATATATATATATATATATATATTTTATAATACAACATTCATTCTCCTTGGTGCCTATTATATCATAGTTTAATGCCCACCAAAAATCTAACTAGGATTCTCATGAAATATTCTAGTATATAATATTATTGTAGATCATGTCAATAATGAACCTTGCCCCTTTATTTTATATGATTTCAACCACAAGTCAAATCTATTCATATCTAGAATTTCTAAAAGAATAAAATCTTATACATTTAATGGGTTTAACTGTGTGTACTTTGTATTTGTTATTAGATTTAGTATGTAATTTTTAGATATTTTATTTTAATTTTAATTTTTGTTAAATTATTAATCAAATTATTGATGCCGTGTCAATTCTAGAGATATTAAATGGAAAAACTGAGTGTATTTTCCTTATTAAAACGTTATAAGATTAATGAACTCTAAAGCTTAAAAAATAAGAGTTAATTTTATATTTCCATACAATCATATTTTAATGAGATGAGTTAACAATTATAATACTGATTTAATTTTTTTATTTAGCTGGAGTTTACGTTACATCAATAAATTTAGCGTATTTATTAAAAGCTAAAAACTGAAATCTATATTAAAATATAGTACTAAATCAAAAGATTATATGCAAAATTTGATAACAATTCCAAGTAATCTTTTTGAAAATTAGCCCATATAATATTATGATAAGTTATTTTACTTAATCATGAGTAAAATATAAATACAGTATAACAAATGTATAATATGGAAGAATGAAATTAGAAGATATATATATATATATATTATATATATATTATTGTTTTTATAGCTACTCAGTTAGTGAAAAAAAAAATCTTTATTAAATTAAGTTAATGATTTATTTTAATTTAACCTAAGCAGGAAATACATATTTTAATACTAGTAATGTTCCTTATTTTTATTTGTTCATAAGCCACTTGAACTGTGGTTCAAAGGCTCTTTGAGCCGTTGGAATTGAAATTTGAAATTTAAGGCTACTTGAAATGTGGTTCATTGGCTCTTTTGAGCTGTATCTAAGCCATTTCAAGGTTTAACTAAACAACATAAAATAAAAGATGTGTTCATAGTTTAATAACCTTTTCATTTTTCCAACAGAAGAAAATTACGTATACAAAATTAAGGAGAGGAGGGTCAATGGTCATGCACACCATAATTTGAGGCAAAGCAAAAGAATTCTAAGTTCTGTTTCTAGAATAATAATAATAATGAAGACAAAGAGAAAAGAATAGTGAGAGGTCTTGGGTGCCAAATGGAAGGCAGATGACAAAGATGGTTAGTCAATTCAAAAGCCTAGAAAGTTGTTGGCCTATTTGGAATGTTGCCAAATCTCTTAGGTGTAATTGCATTCAAAGACAGCAGTATCACTTGGACAGTTTCAGTCCCACAGGATTATGGCATCTTCAAACCATTTATCATATTCACTTCACAACCACTGGAATTGTGGACGATGGTTGTTTCTAGTTTAGTAGAATCATAGAGTTCTGGTGGACCTAACAGATTGTTCAAGTGGCCATCGTTTGCACTGTGGCTATGACTAATAAGAGATATATGAGAGAATTTAAAAGTTTTCTTTTTCGTACAAAGGAAATAAAAAGATTGAATTGTCTTATACAAGTAAGCATTTTGATTTTCTTTTGAACTTTAAATATAGCAACTAATTGAGGGAGTTTCACCACAAGCAAAATTAGCAACATTTGGACTATCTTGATCCAACTAATGTCTGCGGATGTCTTATCCAATCAAAATCTTTTCTTACTTTTCCTAATAAGACCTATCTAGATTAGAAATGATAATTTTATATGTTATCCATGTGTACCCATCTGAACCCTATCTAGTTAAATTAGATAATATCTGAGTTTACCGGGTAACAAATATGAATAATTCATACCCGAAAAGATTATATTGGTTATGGATAGAATATGAATACTACGATATCTTATCTATACTCATATTCATACTTTACCCATAATATATTTTTAAAAATTGAACGCAAAATATTAGAAATCTTATAATTCAATTGATCAATTTTGATTCTCTAATATGTTATATTCAAGGAATTTGATAAATTATTCAATATTTCTTTAATATTTTATTTATCTTTATATACTATTTGAATATATTGTATTGTGATTTTAACTAAATTTATAAGTTAAAAATTATGTACTTAAATTTTTTTATATACATTAAAATCTTGATAAATAAATGATCAATAAATTAATAATCTCGACTAAATTATAAAATTTCTCGATCTCTATGCGGACCGATGCACTAAATGAATAATCTCATTTAATGTATAAAATAATAAATTTTTGTAGCCTATATATATATATAAACTCTACTCTTTATGCATATAAATGTTAATTTTTGAATTATATATATATGCACATTAACTTTTGACCATATTCTTTTTTTTATCTGTAAACCATACATTAATCATGATAAAAAATATATAAATAAATAATTAAATATAAATTTTTAAATTGATAAATTAATAAAATATTCATTGATAAATAAATAGTCTCTATAAAAAATAATACTTTTTAATCAAAATAATATTATTTTATAGTAATTTTATTATATTTTGATAACTACTTTAGTAGTAATTTATCTACAGATTACTCAAAATGTTATGGGTATGAGAAGGAGTTTAATATTTATTATCCAAATGGATACGGGCGTACATTTTTTTGAATAAGAATGACGGTAGAATATTAATGTTATCCTACGCTAAACCAGGTGATTACAACACTTCTGACTTCTTGGTCTCGAAGATCAAAACACCCAGTAAATTATTTCTCCAATAATCTAAGGAAATTTTGATGGTTGTCGCACTGCAAATGGCCGCTTTTTGATATGAAGATCTCATCAATTTCCAGCTTGTGTAAGTTGGTTACGAGATGAGTTTCAAAGTTTTGATGAATTCTTTGTTATGTGAAACCAAAGTTTTACTTATTCAAACACCAACTCATCACGAAACAATAAAAAATGTGAAATTACTCATTTTCGGTACCTTTTGAATTTCAGTTGTAGGAAATCTTATAACGCCGCGTGCAAGCTAAAGGTAATGAAAGTGGTGTCTTTGGAATGAAAATGCAATAGTTCGGGACTTCTGTAAAGCAAACAATCCAGATCCACTGCTGCTCGAAGAGGTTATCTTTTTTCTTTTTACTTGGGTAATTTAAATTAAGGTATGCAACTTCTTACTCAATCCCATCCAGTGGCAACATATGCAGCTATACAATAAATTCATCCATCTTGTCTGGTTCCTCATTTTTATATGAAAATGAGACTGGGGTTGCGAGATTTGAAAAAGTCAGAATGCGGTTCATTCAATTGGTGCCAAATCCATTTTATGGGTACAAAATACAGCACAAAATGTTATGTGGGCATTGGATGTTTAAACCCGAATTACCTTGTCTAGAAGTAGTTGAGATAATCAGATGTCCATGTTGTATTGTGGATTTAGAGATAGCGGTATTTAATTTATTACTTTAACAAGGATTTGTACCAATATGGAAGTGACTAAATATAATTGAACTTTTGATGCAGATGATTGGGTTTGGTTATAAGGTGATATGCTGTGTTTTCATCAATAAGTAGACTATGATTACTAAACCAAATCAGGCAATTAATGTTGATTGTGGTGATAATCCTACAGTTTGCGAGATTGAAGGGAACGCTTTTCAATCCAAAATCGAGTTCATGAAGCAATTGGAGAGTAATAGTAGTATAAAAATCCAAAGATGAATAGAGAAATAAAAAATATCACTACTGTATAAACAAAGAGTTTGAGAGTAAGCATTATAAAAACTCCAAGATCTTTTTTTGGTTTGGAAAAAAAATAAGTTCTCTATTTTTATACCACATATTCTATTTTAACACCACGCAAAAGGTGTTCGATAAAATATAAGAATACGCAGATGCAGAAAAGATATGCTGCAAGAAGATGGTGCAAAAGATATTCATCTCAATTGCATGAAAATTCAGCATTGCTTCTGGGGCTTACGGGGGAGTTTCCGAAAGAGAGGGTATACAGCAGCATTGCTGGAAATTGTGCTTTGCTTCTGTTATAAATAGGATTCTGCATAATGGATATCATGAACTCTGGCTTTGACAGGAATTTTTCAATAATAATAATAACAAACATTAACATCCGTTAGTCATGTGATTCGCCTGATGGCATAAATCAACTGAACTTAGATGCAAAAACGTAGACAAAAAGAGGCAAGTTTTGTGATCTGGTACATTGTGGGCACCAAAATTACAAACCACTATGTAACAGAAGTTCCACAAAAAGAGAAGAAAAGCTCATTCAGAAAGACACCTATTTACGCTTTATGAACTGCGACTACTTACAGCTATATCTCTTCGACAATATGGACAGTCACCACAAGTTCGAACCCAGGGATCCAGGCAGGAAGAGTGGAACCTATGGTTACATGGTAAGCAAATAAGCTTATCTCCATCCTTGAAACTTTCAAGACATATACTACAATCCCATGAGGCCTGAGAAACAATCCCTTCAACACCCTTTTCCCAGCTGCTAAAGATTTCCAACTGCAAACATTCAAGATCTTCTGGAGTTAGACCAGGTGGTTTCTTCTTGTATGATTCCTCTGCCAGTTGAAGTCTTTCTGTTGTGTAAATTGACTCCGTAAAAGAGGTTCCTCTGGAAGACCTGCCTGGAGCAATGTCAGTTCTCCAGTCCCCCGTGTCAACAATCCTCAAGTCATCACCAAATGTGAACTCCCTGTCATAAATACCAAAGGATGCTCTGCTACTTCGCCTGATTAAGCCAAAATGAAAATATCAACACCCAGCACACAACCCAAAACCAAGGATTTCAGGATTACTTTAAAACCAGTAATAGCTGACAGGAATGGATAAAGCACAAGCATCTCTGCTGAATCATGTAAATTATGAAATAAATAATGAGTATCAATAGGAAGAGACAGAAACAAATATAAGAGCAAGCACTGATTATGCACTTGCAGTGATAATAGCAACACAATAGCATAAGCAGTGGTGATCAACATCTTACATTTACGACATCAGCACTTATGTCAAATGTCATTTAAATTATTATCAAATCAACAAAAATACAAGACAACCTTGGCCAATAAATTTTTACTCCCTCCCATACAGATTACACCTAGCAATAGGATACTAGGATCCTAAGAAGTGTTAGGTCTGTATCTTTCTACTCCTTTTGTTTTTGACTGGTAACTGGGCAGAGCTGTATGGCTCTGAAAGGATTTATTAGACTCAACTCCATCAAGTAGAGCCACTATGGGAAAATTAAAAATAGCACCATGGTGGTCGCATTGACATTTTGAAAATGTCAAAGTAGCTATAGTTAGTAATTAAGTTATAAGTTCATGCTAGCCATGTATAATGATAAACCTGTAGACATACTTAAAACATATGGAATACAACAAATAGCAAAATCACCTGTTTCCGGATAATGAAACGCCTCTCAATCTTTCAAGAAGTCTTGCCCTTGCAAGTAGCACAGCTCCAGGAAGCCTGTCATTTCCAGTCATTCTTGGTCTGCTTGTGCTGCTTAAAGTTTCTGTGTTAATACTGTTTCCTGGTGCAAGTTGACTGGTAGCCTGATCAAGCCGAACTGATGCACGGTCCTGACAAAGCCAAAAGCATTACAAGAATGAGCAGAAACAACATATCAAATAACCAACCAAGATTACTAAATTAAGAAATCGGTGAACTAGAGATTGCATAAATACTAATAACACATAGCACATTTGCAAAAAAAGAGCGCAGAGACCAATATATCCAAATTTGGACCATTTAATACACTTATTATAGTTGGCTAAAGTTTCAATCTTTTAAAGAGAGAGCAACCCATCGAGGCAAGTCACATGTGATCCCCTTTAAAACTTTATGGTCTTTGATCACAAATCACAAGTACATACAAACAAACAAATTTACTTGAGTTGAAAGAATAAACCATGAAAACTACCCGTAAACGAAGTCCCATATTTGATGCCACAACCAATTCTAATTTCTCCAGAATTATGATGTTTACAAGTTAGTGTAGCTTAGCTACTACAGTTCCTGCACCATTACTGCCTTAGTTGCCTTACATAGAAAAACAAAATTGACAATCAGAAAGCTACTCATTGTTGGCCAAATTTTTTAAATTTCATCTCAATTGTGCAATTAAATTTGTCTGAAATTAATTATATTGAATTGAATTCTTATTTAGTCAATTCTCATATTTAGTATAATTCAATTCTTTCAGCGTAGAGAAAATCAAGGAATTTTGAATAAAATCAGTGCCAATTTCTTTTTATCTTTTAGCCTTACAAAACACTAATGTTCAAGATACTTCTACTTCTAAACCTTAAAGAAAATAAAAATTGATTCAAATGAAATTAATAAATGGGAAAAGAACATTTTTGAGGCACTTACAGAGTGAGAGGAAAGGCGATGGCGAACATGCGGTGATGATCTCCGGGAAGGATCACAGCCATCCAAATCATGACGGCTATGAGTATGAGTATGATGATGAGGATGGCGCCGAGTGTAATTGAAGTGAAAATTACGGTCAGATTCGAGTTCTAGATCTGCTCGGCCTACACGCGACCTTCTCTGATAAAATAACTCCGATGCGCTCGTCATGCACTATTTTAATTTATACCCACCAACACCACAACAACAACAACAACAGCGCTGCAATTGAATTTGAAACTCTCAATCTATTATTTATTTCTTTTAAGAAAAAGAATTTATATGAAGAAATTAAAAAGGACAAAATGGTCCAAACAAACAAATAAAGAAAAGGAGGAAATTAAGAGAGGAATTGCGGAGAAGAAACGCGGGAAGGTAATTGAGATTGTAACAGACGCAGAGGTAATGAAAACGAAAGACAAATCGATTCCGTTTTTTTTCTTGTTTGTTTGTTTTTGTGTGAGAAAGGAAAAGGGAAAGTGAATTCTGGGAATTTGGATAGATATTATTAAATATGATGACCGATGATGCTGATCATAAAAAATAAAAATAAAAAAAGAATTATTTAAATTTCCGTGACGAACGGGTTGGAAAAATTAATATTAATTTTTGAATTTTGACTTTATTTTGAAATTTTTTACGTTGTTGTCTTTTTATTGCTCCACTTGTTCGGTCGTTACGGATAAGACTATAAATGTCTCAAGCTGCTCTTTTATTATTCTTCTGTTTTGGAGTTTTGCCTAAATAAAAAATCGCTTTAATTTATTTATTGAGATTTATTTAGCAGATAATTTAGGATTAAATAAGAATAAATTGGCTTATTAAACTCATAAGTGGTAACTTAGGTCGTTTATAAATTCATATATTCACTTTTATAAATTGAAATATTTATATATTTGATATTTAAATATATAGATTGTAATAATTATAAAGATATTTGCTTGTATTACTTAGTACAATTTAAAAATTGATTAAATGTATTAAGTAATTGTATTTAATTATAGTACTAATTTCTTATAAAAAAGAATAAATATTGAATAACTAATTTTCTATTTATAATTATTGATTATTGTAAACTCGTGAAATGTAAAAGAAATAATTTATCTAAATAATAAATTAAAAAGCTCTCAATATGGATTAATTTATATAATTATGACATCAATTAGTCTTTATATAAGAAATAAGTTAATTAATAAATTTGTTTTTGTGACTAAAAAAATATTTTTATTTTATATAAGAATGAGAAGCAGCCTAAATGTGCATATTATAAAAAATTAAAAAATATATATTATTAAGCTAATAGTAATATTTGAATATGACAAATGAAATATATTTTTATTAATTGTTGTTGTAAAACACATATATTTTAATTATTTAATAATTTTAACACTTTAATTTTTAATTTAATATAATAATATTTAAATTTTATTTTTATAATTTATATAATTTTTAATTAATAAATATATAAATTTTATTTTATAAGAATTTTTAAAATATATATATATATATATATATATATATATATATATATATATATATATGGATGTGTTGGATAAAATTATATTTTAAAAAGTATTAAATATAATAAAAATTATAAACTAGATTTAAAATTAAAAAATAGTTTCTAAATATATATATTTTTCTTTGATTAAATTTGGAATCCGGATATAGTTTTCGAATTTCATTTGAAGCATAATTTGTGTCTTTGTGACGGACACGATATGGTGGAGTATATCTTTATGTCATTTTGTTGGCTATGTTAAATTGATTTTTACACGCCAACAACATTACTTTGATGCCACGAATGCATTATTTGAGTGAATTGGTTTGGGTGTCTTACCCATTGAAACTTATTTTTTTACTTTTTATTTTTTATTTTTTATTTTTCATTTATAATTAATTATTTTTTTATATTTATCAAAAAAAAAAAATTTATCGGTTCAATAAAAAAGGATGACTTAATTCTTAAATTCAAGTCTAATTTTTTATTTTAATTGGAAACGCGGCAAACAGCCAAGAATAAGGTATATAGAACACATTTTTATTATATAATCTAATTTCATGTTAAATCAATGACTTTTGACAATTAATGCTTCTCTTTGAATTTTGTTTAACAATACATAAGCTACAAACCATAACCTAAATTTAAAATTTATTTAGCTTCTTATTTCTTTTTAATGCTCAAAATTGCTTAACGACTTAGATATTTGAATTTGTATGATTTTGTATAATACAAGACAAATGTTTTCCTACCCAAAAGTGAAAAACAATTTCTGAATGACCTACCATTATGAATTTTAATTATAATTATTGATAACTTAGTTAAAGAATAAGCTATTAATAAGCTTTTCAAGTCCAATATGAGTTTTGGTATATTTGAAATAATGGTTAGAAATAGTTGGACCGGGTTATCCGGCCATTTATTCTGATAACTAAATCAGTAATGATTTTAAGTTATAAAGTATGTAGTATATAAAGACTGAAAGTCTTCTAGTCTTTCAACACATAAAAATATTAAAAATCGTGTAATTAGGTGTAATTATACCATAGATGAAGGATAAAGAGTTTTATACACTTAGAACTCATATTTTCCTGCACTTTTCTTAGCCATGAAAGGACACAAAAAGCTTTAAGGGTTATAGGATTATGATAGTTTCTTTCCCTACAAATAGTATATAGTCTCTCAAGCATACATATATTGCATGTGATTAACTTATACTAACATAATTATTCTAATAATTTAGGCAGTATTTAAAGTAAGTTAATTTTTAATTTAATACAAATTAAAAGACAAATAATGATCAGAAGGAACATCAGGGTCCGGCCTCTCAACGCCATCAACAGTCCTCAGCCAATATGTCTGATTAAAAGAAGCTGCACCTTCTGGGACATCGTCCATAACCCTTTCATGCCCTTTGGGGACATATATCCCTGTGCGAGGATGAGGTACCCAGCATGACGAATTGTAGTTCATCTTTCCTTCATGGCTCAGGTTTCCTGACTCTTGATGTTGTTCATTTTGCTGCTGCTGCTGCTGCTGATTATGGTGGTGGTTATGATCGTATCCTGCAGCTCGATAACTACTAAAATGGCCCTGGACTTGCTTTGCTTCCCTGGCATTCAGGCAAATAATAATATTACTGTTGAGATACGGTGTTCATATTAGTGTCGAGTCTTGTTTTATAATGCTTTAGATGAATAAGTTCTTTGTCAAATCAAGTAAAGCTTTACAGTGGAAGAATATATATATATATATACACAAACACATACACACGTGACAGAATTGTCAAGCAAAAGTTGGAATTTGAAAATTACTTCCACTTGAAAAATAGGTTCTGATAGTACCCAAACATCAATAATTTGAGGATTAATGAAGCATATTCTTACAGAAGAACTGTGAACATTTTTGACTTTGAATCGCTAGAACCAAAGAATATGGCTGTGGAAGGATCGGCTTTTAGCAAAAAAGTATTTCTTACTTTCTATAAAGATCACCGCTTTCACGATTGCACTGAAGTTTGATCTCTAATGGAAAAATAAACGGGCTAATGCGTATATGCATGCACCTAAAATTTACATATTTAAAACTGGCCTTTTTAATATCGCAGCAGCAGTTCACCGTTGGATTGTTAAAAGGAAAAAAGAAAAGCCTGTTCAAACATCTAGATGGTGAAAAAGAAAAAGAAAGAAAATGTCAGGATGCCAAGTGGTAAAAGGTGTAAAGTGAAGGGTGGAATGACAGCAAACTGGCATTAAACAAACATGAACTAGCATGATTATTTAAATTAAAAGAATAATATGTAAATAATACAGTTATATGTTGATAATCGAAAATAAAACAGCCAGTATTTAACTTAAGACACCAAGTACATTACCTAAGAATAAACATCCTTGTTCTTGCAATCCCAGCCTTAACCATGGCAGAAGTACAAAAAGCAGGCAAATGCTGACAAAGGCAAAAGGGTTTGCACGAAATCTAAAAGCTGATGTTCTTGCAAGCTTGAGAGGTTCTTCCTGTTCTCTATGCATGAATTTATAGTAGTGACTGGTGTTTATGAACATATCGTCTCTTTTTTTTCAAAAAGAAAGAATTTTGTCGTTAATTGAGTCACATCAGAAGAGGAGAATAAGTTCTGATTTGTACAGATGTGAAGATGATGGAAAAAAGTACACAAGCATTGGACAATTGAAGCAAAAGTGGACAGCCAAAACCTTCTTATTTCTTTTCCATTTTTTTTCTTAACAACAGATAGAAATAATGGGTGCTAGCAATATCTTAAATCTGTGGTTCTAAACCCTCCATAAATAGTTAAAGAAAATTAATGGTTCATAGATTTGATGCCCTTGTTATAATATTCTGATATCTAAAGATCAAGCACCTTAGATTTCTTTGTAAAAGAGTGGTCTTTGTTTGTGATTTGTGACTGTCATTGGCATTAATGTCTTCCTTCCCTTAATCACTTCCAAAGCTAACACTTTCTTCTTCTTCTTTTGCACTTCCTCATAGGCTTAGCATGAACATAGTCAGAAATATACGTGTCTCGTTTTCATTAATACTTCAAATTAAGTTCAAAGTAAACCTAAAATTTGATAGAATAACCCTGCTCTATAAATATATAAAAATTAATCATAAAATTCAATATCAATTACTTTTTCGTTACCTCATTCAAAATACTCGTTATTTATCGAATAATTGAAGGCAATATTTCACCTGAACTTGTCAAGTTACTCCAGAACTGATACATGCTAAACAAATAAAATGAATGAATATATGAAGTTGTCAAGCTCAATTATCTCAATAGTACAGCTGAACCCTGATCAGGATTGGGAGATTTTCAGTGCAATATGCATTAGAATATGTATTTGCATGGCAAACTTATTAATTAATGGAAGTTAATAAGAATTTCCTTGGAAGAAAATATTAAAAGATAAAGTCTCCTACATTATGTAACAAATGTTCTATTATTAGGGTACATAGTCCAAATAACAAAATATTGTATCTATCAAAGCATATTCTGTTCCTTTTTATTTAGTCCGTACAGTCAAGTACATGTTTATAAGGCTGAAAAAGAGAAGAAGAGATAGGGTTAGAACTTAGAACATAGAACCCTATGCTTTTCTTTTTCTTTTTTCTTTTAAAAAAAAAACTCTTTTTAATCACATTACTGTGATAGACAGGGTAACACAATATTGTAAAGACATGAATAAAAGCTTCTTCTTCTTCTTCTTTTTCTTTTTCAGATTGGGCAATCAATGGATCAAATTCTCCTTTTTTAAAAGGTGGTAGTGGTACTGTTTTATGTACTGAGTATAAGAATAATTGTGGTCTACCTTAACTTTTGCAAATTAAAACTTTCCTCCACTTGATCTTTACATTCCTTTAAGAAAAAAAGAAGAAGAGAATTTTGTTAAACTATATGGTGATCTAATGTATTTTAATTTCAAAATTTATAATTTACTTTTTGTTAGTTTTTTGTCTTTTGAATATAATTTTTAGCAGATAATAATTAAATTATACAAAAATTTAAATTACATACTCTAAAATAAAAATATATTAAACCATATAATAATTTAATGAAATTTTCTAAAAATAAAAATATAACATTGCACTATAATGCGTTGTTAGTTTAGTGGGGTATTGGTTAGATTTTGAGGCATTTTCTAATCAAAATTAAGACGTTTGAATTCTTAAATTTACATTTATTAAAAAAATTTAATTATTTACGATGTCTCTAAACAATAGAGAGATTCAGTATGAAAATTATAAATATATGACATTAATGCAGTCTATTTTCGTGTATAGAATTATTTTTGAAGCATTAAATTAATTTTAAAAATATTTATAATATTTATAATTTAGTATAAAATTTGTAAACATTATCATATATAATTAGTTGATGTTGTTTAATTTTGTTCTTTAATTCTTCAAATGATACAATTTTATAAAAATGATTCATAAACTCATAAATATAACAGAAATATTACTGTCTTGCCAATAGATAAATTAGTAATTAGAGGTTAAACATTTAAGAAAATAATTACGAATAAACATAAAAAATAATAAATAATAAATTAAAAGTAATTATTTTAGTGATTTTCTTTATAAAGCCTAAAAATTGGGGCATATGGACTAGAAGAATAAAATAAATAAATAAATAAATAAAACCCTCTCCCGCCATTACCGCGTTCTGCCATTTCTTATGACAAAAAGAAAATAATTGAAATAATAGTTTTTTTTTTAATTTATTTTTGAACCGAGTTATTATCACAATAAATTAACAAACTAAGAATCTGACTTTCTTTAAATCCCAAAAATAATCAAACAGCAGTTCTAAAAATTTGCATTTCTTTAAATTCGTTAATTTGAAGAACCAAACCAGAGAAATCAAAATCAAAGTAAATGAAAACCAAAACGAAGCGTTTGAAGAAGAAGAAGTTAGGGTTACCAGCTGTTATACTTGTATGCTCTGTCTTTTTCGTCGCCGGATTCTACGCTTCCACTTTAATCTCTCAGGTGAGATTTGTATATATTCTACATATTAAAGATTTGATGGTGATTTCGTTTTTGACTTTGGTTTTCTACTGGTTTTCTTTTTTTTTTGGGCGGGGTGGGGGAGTTTATAGGATGTGCCTGTTATTAAACCAAGATTGAGAATGCTTGAAGTTACGGATGAAGAGAAGCATCAGGCTATGCCACGTGGCGTTACTGGAGAATCTTATATTGAATCAATTCCATTTCAGGTGTGTATTTTAAAGATTTGATTTTTGAACGTGTAATGGTTTTAATTTTTGTTTGGCGAAAATTAGGTGTGATATTTTTTAATGTGTTGTTTGAGACTTAGGTTAAAAGTATTAAGAGGAACTTTATTGAAAAATAAAGCTGACAACTTTGGGATTTAGTTTCTTTTTTTTTGTATGAGTTAAGAGTAATTTATGGTGTGGTATTGGACCAGAAAGTTAATTTTTCACTGATTTGATGTGTAATTCTGATATTTTTCAGTTGTTGTCTTGTTTGTTGTAAGATTGGAAAATGATAATTATACATGTTTAATGAATGTAGTGACTGAGAACAAGAAGAGAAAATAAATTGAATTATATGCAATCCCAAATGGTGGGGTCTGTAGGAAGATGCTGGAAATAATTGATCAAACAAAATTGATGTATCAAATTGCTAATAAGTAACAGTCTCAGTTCTCTAATGAAGTAGCTTCTTCTGTTAAAGATAATGGAAATGAATAGGATATGATGTTTTATGCCAAAGTAGTAATTCTTTTTGTGACTTATTTTAGTTGTAATGTTGGTTTCTGATTTTGGGTTTCAGGTTTTAAGCTGGAAACCAAGAGCTGTTTATTTTCCAGACTTTGCAACCCCAGAACAGTGCAAAAATATAATTGAAATGGCAAAGTTGCGCCTAAAACCATCTGGCCTGGCTTTGCGAAAGGGAGAAACTGCTGAGAGCACTAAGGGGACCAGAACAAGGTATCTCTCTCTCTCTCTCTCTCTCTCTCTCTCTCTCTCTTTTTCTCTTTTTACTATTTCTAATTTTGTGCACAATAATAGGATCTTCTAACGTCATATTAGAGGAGCTCTCATCTCCTTGTCATTGTGACTCTTGGAAACAGTTCAGGTACATTTCTTAGTGCATCAGAAGATGGAACTGGAACCTTGGACTTTATTGAGCACAAAATCGCAAGAGCTACAATGATCCCAAGGTCCCATGGGGAGGTATCTTCTACTTTTACCATCCTCCTTTTTTCTTTTGAAACCTATATTTTTCAATCAGGTTTGCAGTCAAATATGAAAGATAAATCACTTTGTAATGCTACTTTAACTTGCTGAGATGTATCAATTTCTTTTTTCTTTTGATGAGGTAGATTAGCAATAAAAGCTTACCATTTCCTGGAGTTCCTTATGTTTATTGATTTGATGCTTAAATCGTGATATACTTTGTGCAGTGAAGAAACGATCTAAGCTATCATGTATTACTATGATAATTCTGCAATAGAGTAGTAGATACTTAGCTTCTGCCGATTTTGCTGGTCTGACTCTTTGGACATTTCTGCTTTTGGAATAAAGAGTTGGTATTCAGCAAACATTTTTACATTTAGCTATTTTAGACGGCAGATGCGTATTTTAATTTACTATAAAAAAATGGGACACCGTAGATAGTATAAATGCAACACTAAGTGATCCATGAGGACTGTAGGTTGATTTTTATAGGTTAATTAAAGGCTAAATATTTAATAACAGAAAAAAGAATAAGGATTGGTGGTAAAATCAAAAGTCTGTACCAGAGAAAATGCCCCTTGATGATGATTATATGTCTTTGAGATGAGCTCCTTTTCCTAATCTCTCTGAGCCTTCTTCTGTGCCGCGTCTGATGTTGCATTTTGTATAGTGATTTTTTTTACTTAAAAAGTTCATTGACCCTGACTCAGAAGCTGCACCTCTCCCCATTGGCTATACTCTAAAAACACATGTTCCAGCTTTCATGTTTTCTTTCCATGTTCTCTAATGCTTGCAAAATGCATGAACTTGTGCAACCTCATATTCCTTCATGATCTGGTTGGAGCAATTTTGGAAGGATCACTGTCAGGAAACATCATTTATCTTTCATCAGTATGATTCATCTTTATTTTTGGCTAATAAATTTCTCAAACTTTAATTGCTGCCACTTGCATCTAAAAATTGAAATTAGCTAATCCTTTATCACAGATCATTTCTGAATTAGTTCCAGACTGAATGTGCATCTCTCAATTGCAGGCATTCAATATATTGCGTTATGAAATTGGGCAGAAGTATGATTCGCATTATGATTCATTCAATCCAGCAGAATATGGTCCACAGATGAGTCAAAGGGTACGTGTGAAGCATCTTCCTCAGTTCTTGAATGTTTTGTTATCCAACACTCTCTGACTTCTGAATGCATGTATTTTTTGATTTTATTCTATACTGATATCCTAAAATATCTTTCTGGCTAAGAAAAATGTTCTGGTTAGCTCTTATGAGTATTAAGATATACTTTGACTGTCTGCTAATCACTAAGTAGTATTAGTAAGAGAACTTACATTAAGAGGTATAGATCCATCTCATAGTCATAAAGAAATTATCTTGCCAAGGAATAAATATAATGGTGCTTTCCTTTATTTCTATCTTGTATATCATATTTTCCAGTTGAAGCGGAAAACTAGTATGGTAGAAGTGCACTGACTGATGGCCGTGGATAGTTTGATCAAGGAAATAATATGGTAGAAGCCTGGGATCCCGAACGTGTTATGGGACCAAGGGAAGGATCGAACCCTTCATTTCTGGGAAGGACTGGGTTCTTCCCTTTGTTCTTCTTAAATCTACCTATTTTGATAATAACATAGACTTACAAATAAAGAAAAAAGAAAGCTCAATTAGTGAGAGAGCAAACAATCTCAAAGCCAAGCTTAGGATAAAATATTTCTTGCCTCTTCTTTCAATAATCTTTCCGTAAATACACAGCCAATAGAATTCTAAAAGATAAAACTGACAACATTAAAAGATAAGTAACTGAAGGAAATAAATAAGAAAGTAACTGAAGAAAAATACATGGAATTAAAACATAAAGATAGTGGTTACTGCCACTAATTAACCATTAACTTCTTTGGAAAACGTCTTCTGTAAGTGTCGGCAAAAGAAATTAGTTTTCCACTTGTCCGCTGAGCTGGTGTATTAAACTGCCGACTCATAACATAATAGCATGAATGCCTTTTCTGGTTTCCTTGTAGTATGCCTGGTTACAAGAAATTAAAAAATGATTGTTTGAGGCTCCTGACCAAATGTAATCCATTTCTTTGGATATTGCAAAACATTGTCCATGAGCATTGACAGTTTGTAGTTTATTGGTAGTTCAGTATCTTAAGCAGACTGCTCTTATGCGGCATAGTTTTCTCTCCATGTCGTTTTATTGTTTCACTTGTTCAATGTAATGTCCAAACTCACATAAAGCTGTTTCTATTGTTCTGAATTACTTACCAGCACTTGTATTCTACAGATTGCTTATAGATGCTATTTGAGCATGATATACAGATGGCAGCCAAAATTATTTGTCCAGCAAGTGAAATGAGAGATTTAGAATCTCAGATATTGCTGTTCTTCCATTTTATTATTTATTATTGTATGAAAATGATCTTCCGACTTCGTCTGCAGTCCCCCTAACCATATTTTCTAAAGAATCAGATTCCAGCTGTTTTGCTTAAAAATTATGGTTTTGATTATCTACGATGCAGGTTGCTTCTTTCCTGTTGTATTTGTCTGATGTAGAAAAAGGTGGAGAAACCATGTTTCCTTTTGAGGTATATAAAGACATTGCATTTTCTTTTCAATGTGCTATGATGGCCATGCAATTACTTTGCCTGCTCATTGTTACTCTGTTATTGTAGAATGGCGTAAAAATAAGTTCAGTCTATGATTATAAAAAATGCGCTGGTTTAAAAGTGAAACCTCGGCAAGGTGATGGGATTCTGTTTTACTCACTGCTTCCAAATGGTACAATTGATCAGGTAGGCCTCTTTCAATGCTCATATGCAACCATACATCTCTTTTGTTGTCTGTTGACTGCTTAAAAATTAAAAATAATGTATTTGCAGAACATTAGAGTAGGAGGTATTGGGTAGAAATGATGCAAAAACATTGAGCATGGGATCTGATTTTTAGAAATATAAATATTCAATACAACTACTAAAAGTTGACTAATATGCTCAAAGTAAATGTTTTCTGGTTGCTTGAAGACTCATTTGTTTGTGAAAGAGTTGGTGGAAAGTGAAAGGATATTTTATATTCAACACCCAGAGCAATGTAATATGTAGCTTAACAGTTGTTATGAATTGCAAAAATGTTCTTGTCTTCTTTTGCTAACGACTGAAGGCTGGTAGGCATATAATTATACCGACATTTGTAGGTAATAGAGCTGGTTGATGGTGTGTTTTAACATTTTTTTTTGCAGACATCTCTTCACGGAAGCTGCCCCGTTATTGAAGGCGAAAAATGGGTAGCAACAAAGTGGATTAGAGATCAAGTGCAAATGGACTAAATTTGTGATGTTACTATCATCATTCTTGTCATTGTGACACCTTATGGACTGTTCCACATATCTGCAATGGAACTAACATTTAGAAATGTGTAAATATTTTTACATGAAATATGAAACAAATGTCAATGTAAAGAGAAACTTTTTCACCTCATTTGTCTTAACTTTTGGTCGATAGAAACTCTCTCTCGGGCAATGTCTGGTTGATCCAGAATTTTGCAGAGTTTCTAGCAATTGTTGGGGGATAAATGCTCCGTCGGTGCTAAATCTTTAGACTTAATATTCAATTGGTACCAATATTTCAATTTCTTTCTTTTTGATACCAGTACTTTTATTTTCTATTTCAATATAGGGTATCCAACACTTTTTGGTCTATTTTTTATTGATGTGGCAATTGAATATGAAATTTTTTAATTGATTCACCATATTAGTAATATCAACACACTAATAACTTATCATACTAAGCATATGTGATTCATTTAAAAATTCATCTTTTTAAATTTTTTTCAAAATACGCATTTAGAGATAGATTCCATATGTTTAATAGAATAAGTTGATAATGAGTTCATATTACTAATACGAAAAATCAATTAAGAATTTATGATTTCTACCGACTATATCAGTAAAAATATACTGAAAAAGTGTTAGGCACTCTAAATTAAATAAAAAAAATAAAAGTATTAGTACTAGAAAGAAAATAATTGAAATATTGATACCAATTGAATATTAATCAATAAAATAATTTACCCTAATTGTTGAGTGCTCAGCATGAAGGAAAGTTTCATCATTTGTTTCAAAGAATTTGATGAGTGGTATATTTATTACAATAATATATGTCAACAAAACCAATTGGGAAGTGTAGTCTTATTCTTATTTATAAGAATTGGAAAATTTTTGAGTTGTTCACTATTTGCTAATATTTTATCGAGTGATAGAAATAAATATTTGTTGTATAAACTATGATCTATTAAATTTTAATAAAATAAATATAATAAACGCTGAAAAATATTATCTATTTCTAAAAGTAAATTTGTAAATTCAATATGAATTATTAAAAAATTTAATAATCAGAATTTTTACATATGCCAAGTCTAGAAGCACTATTTTTGCTCAAAAAATAAATAATGTTTTTGGTTTAATAGTTACTTTTATTTATTTTTTCTTCTTAAATTATGATTATTTATAAATTCAAAATTAACTTGAGAAATTTTAAGTTGCAAACTGTTGTTAGACACAAGAAATTGTAGAATTCTTAACTAACAAATTTGCTTTTTAAGAAATAAAATATACTTTTAAAAGTCAATATTATTGCATGAATTTATTAAAGCTTACTTAAATGAAGAAAATCGAGTTTACGAACTAAATTCAAAATTTTCTTGCAGCCTTCTCAAAAAAATTAAAAATAAAAATATCTTGGAGCCACGTGTCTCGCAACTAAAGCAATTGTCTACCATATCGCTACTCTTTAGAGCAGCAGATACCACTCTCCAGCCAAAAAGAAAAAGAAAAGACCGTTGAAACTCAAATGCCCTCAATCAGTAACGGCTAGTTTCCATTTAAAAGAAAATTTGTAAAAAGCCAACAAATCCTCAAATTTGTTTTTGAAAAAAAATCTTTTCCAGTCTGCTTCAATCCCTCTGATAGAACTCAAAATAATTCTTGTATTCAATTCATATAATCTTCAATTTCTCCATCTCTTTAATCACTTAAAAGTTTCTTGGTCTGCTATTCTTTTGTTATATGTAATTTGTCTAAATAGGTTCTTATAGCAATGGATCTTGGTTGCTTAGATTTGGGATGCATTTCTGTGTTGGATAAGCAAAGCACTGAGACAAATCTTGACCATCATAAGAAAGAATGTGATGCCAGTGAAAATGTTACTTCAGCTACTAAGACTGGAAAGGTACAGTATTTTTCAAGATTTTGGTTCTTGTAAAGTGGTTAACTGTAACTTTTGTTTCTTTTTCTTGGATATCAGTATTTATGTTGTTCTTGGTATTCTTCTGATTTAATTGTGACTCTTGAGAGTTAAAACCCTAAAGAACTCTCTTTTAATTACTTTATTTTTATTCTTCTCTATTATTATTGTTGTTTTCCATATTTTGGTCCCTGGTTACTGTAAATTTTGTCTCATTTTCTTGATTATTAGTGATTCATGTTGCTGTTCTTGGTATTTTTCTGATTTAATTGAGACCCTTGAAACTTAAAACCCTAAAGAACTTGTCTTTTTAAGTTTTGTTTCTTTGATTCTTTTTCTTGTTTTGGATAAATTCATATTATAAGATTGAAACAAGATTGAGTTTCTATCGACTCTGTAAATTGCAATTCTTTTTTTCCCCTCTGTGTAAGTAAATTTTCCAGCAACTGTCTGACAGATGCAAAGAATTCTATGTTAATTGAATGAAAATTTTCAACTTGAATGGTTAAGAAAACACTGAGTAAATTATGATTTGATTACTAGATTGAAGAGTAGAGTTTCAATGCTTAAAATTAAATTCTTCTTTTCTTTTTGAAGTTTTAAGAACAAAAAAGAACAAAGGACTTCCATTGGATCTTGCATTTGTTTTCTGCTTTTAGCAAATCTTGTTGACATAATTTGCATGAATGCATTGGATTTTGAATCTCTTTCTTTATGAATAGTGCAGAGTAGATCACCAAAAGGTACTGGACAATCAACCCTGAATGCTCTAAATAAGTTTACATCACAGATTAAGAAGCCGCCTCATCGTAAGAATTCTCCTATAAACTGGTTCCCTCGCAAAAAGGTCGACTCTTACTTAAAGAGGAAAATCAAAATGCTGCAGGTATTATTACTATTATGATTATTATTGTGTACACAACACATTGTTTCTTTTTTCTATTAGTTTCTTAGTTGCTGTTATTAATAAAATCTTGCTTAAAACTTTATGTCTTATACTTGAGAAAATTTTTCTGTTGCTTCAGGAAATAGATGGCATGAATTTGACTCTTGATGAGACTTTAGGCGATTCTAATCCACATTATTCAAGAGTCTTGAGAGAAAAAATGGCAGCAAGAGAGGCTGCACAGGCAGCAATGGAGGCGCGAAAAGCTGCATTAGTGGAAGCATCTTGGTGTAAAATACTTAGAGCAGCCAGGTAAATTTTAATGCGTGGACGACATGAATGTCTTTTATATTTAGTTTTCTTTTGCATAAGTTAATTGATATTTGCAGGATCCAGTGCAAAGAAGCAGAAACTATCCTGTTAAGGGCTGAGAAAACTGCATCTGAAGCTTTTGAAGCAGCAACAGCTCTTGGAGTGATAATGTATGATACACCAAATTGCCCTCAAAAGCCTAGCAAAATTGAAACATTAACAGTTGATGGAGGGAGATCTACCACTCATACTGTCACAGCATCTTTTGATACTGCATTTGATGTAGATAAAGAAGTAGCAGCAGCAGTTAAAAGTGCATTTATTAGGCTTTCAAGGTGCCCTTCTTTTGACAAAGATGAATTCAAAGAACTGTTGTGCAAAATCAGTCAGAACCCAGATATGGGTGATCATAATAATAATCAGGAAGTATTAGAGATTTCTTCGGAATACGAATCAGAATCAGGGTCGGAACCTGAAACAATGTTGCAGAATGATGGCTTTAGTGCTAAAGACGATAACTGCAAGTTGCCTACTATGGATACAAGACAGAAGAAGTACAAGAGGAGGCAACCTTTGGAGAAACTTAATATGGCAAAACTTGTGGACATGATGCTTGATAGGCTTAGATGTTTAAAAGAAGATGAACTTTCTTCTTTGGCCACTATAGTGGCAACTTGCGGTTTAAATGCTGCCTTGGCAGAAGAAGAAAGCAGTAAGTTGCATGATCCAGGCTCTGCTGCTGATTATACCTCAAGTTCTAACATTCCTCGTAGAATGTCTAACATTCCACGTAGAATGCCTTCTGCTGGAGCAGGATCAATGAGGTATTCGAATCTCGAGCAGATGAGAAGGAAGCAAGTTGAGTCAGAACTACCAAGTTTGGACAAGTTTTTGGTGAAGCACATGACGAAACTTGAAAGAGAGGTGCAAGAAGCCAAGAACAGCAGGAGAAATGGCTCTGCAGAAGGAAATATAGAGAATGCAGATAAAATTGACCAAGGAACAGGCAATTTAGCTAATAATACTTTACATGAGAGTATTCCTAATTTGGGGAGTATTCTTGTGAAGCATTCCCCTAAGTTGGAGAAAGAGTTAGAAGAAGCAAAGAAGAATTCACGGAAAATTTTTGAATTTCCTTGTAAGAAAGCAGCCAGTGATTTAACTTCATCGGAGGCCATACCTAACCTTGGAAGCATACTGATAAAGCATTCATCAAAGCTTGAAAAGGAAGTCCTACAGATAAGAAAAAACTCCAACAAAGAACTTAAGAGTGATAGCAAGGAACTTGAAAGAGCGCCAAATAGGGCAATCAGTCAAAGAAAAGAAGATGTTCTGGAAGTCCCTAGCCTGGATAAGTTTCTGGTAAAGCATGTATCAAGACTCGAAAAGGAGGTCCAAGAAGCGAAGGACAGAAGGAAAAATGACCTAATTGAAAATAAGAAAGTTAATTCATCTACTTCTGTCTCAGAATCAGAGCTTGAAAAGGAAGTCCTACAGATAAGAAAGAACTCCAAAGAATTTAAGAGTGATAGCAAGGAACTTGAAAGAGCGCCAAATAGGGCAATCAGTCAAAGAAAAGAAGATGTTCTGGAAGTCCCTAGCCTGGATAAGTTTCTGGTAAAGCATGTATCAAGACTCGAAAAGGAGGTCCAAGAAGCGAAGAACAGAAGGAAAAATGACCTAGTTGAAAATAAGAAAGTTAATTCATCTACTTCTGTCTCAGAATCAGAGAAAAATACAAGTTCTTGTAGTGGAGAAGCAGCAGCGGCAGAGAAGGAAAATGTTGACATGAACAAAGAAGAGGATAGCTTGGACAAGATTTTGGTCAAGCCATTGCATAGACTAGAAAGGGAGAAAATGCAGGCCTCGTCATTGAGAAACAACCATGGTATTCGCAAGCACCAGAACAAACTTGGAGGAGATAATGCTGCAGGTTGTGAAGGTCTAGACAAAGTTTTAGTGAAGCATGTATCTAGACTAGAGAAAGAGAAAATGCAATTCATATTGAAGGAGGAAGAAGAAGAGATGAAGGTAAAGGCAAGCAGCAGAAATGTGCAAAGGCAGATGAATGAACAAGGTAGCTTGGACCAAATTCTAGTTAAACACAAATCAAGGCTTGAAAGAGAGAAGAAGATGGCAGCATCTCAGGAACCTGGAGGAGGAGATGATATTAGACTTTCTGCAGTATCGCGCAGAGAAGCAAGGGAAAGAGAGCTGCAAGAAGCATGGGGAGGATTAAGTTTAGGGAATTCCATCAAGCCACATCTCTCCAAACTTGAAAAAGATAAGGCAAGTAGCTCCCTTTCTTGTTTCTGTTACTGAAAAAAAAAGGAAGAAGCCATACTTGCTAAAGAGTCTTGAGTTACTTATTATACTTGCTAAATATTGGTTTCTTTCATGTTTTAGGCTGCTTGGATTAAAGCTGAAGAAGAGGAAAGAAGGCGTGCAGTAGAGAGTTAAATATTCTTTCTGACATGCATTAACAACACCCAAATACTTCGTTCCTTGATTCTTTCTCTTGAATCTTTATTTATTTGTATAGTGTGTATATTTTTGGTGCATGTTCTTGCATTGGAAGAGAAACATATACCCTACTGTAATCTGAAGCTCTTTCTTTAATCTTTGATCTTCAAGTCAAATTAAAGAGAATATATTTTAGCATGTATTTATGTTCTTGGCAACTCTGAATTTTCATGACTAACTTTCTTATGTTTTCATTCATAAAATCAAAAGTTTAAGTATAAATCTGAAGTAATTTGACTGAGAAACTAATAAAGTAAGAAACAATGCACAATGGAACTTATAAATACTCCGTTAGATGAATTTGATGATCAACCTTCCAATTATATTTTACCATGAAATTATGTTTTGTTAGAGAAACATAAAGGAAATAACTTTCTTTACATTTAAAAATAGGAGTAAGCACGGATGGGTTTAGAAGCAATTTAAATTTGGTTCATGATCAACCAATTCGTTTTGAATTTCAACTATAATTTTATAAATGTAGCATTGAAAAGCAATTTAATTGTTGTTTTAAAAGTAAATTCATTTTATATAGTTTAATTTAAAATCCGATTGTGAATTATATTAAATTCCTTAAAAAAATCAAATAAAAATCAATTTTTTTTAAATTCATATCTAGTTTTGAGTTAAAACCAGTTAATTTCTAATTTAAGAACTAAATTAGGAATAACAATCGGATATATAATCCTATCTCACTTTTAATAAAATAAATTTTAAAAATAAATAAGATTTAAATAGGTCCGATTTTTATATACATAAATAGTGGATACATGTCTAATATTAATATTTGATGTGTCTAAATTAGTAATCGCAAGTATACGAACCGAATGTAGTTCGGGTAAGCTCACTACGAGGTCGATCTCACAAGGAATTGTAGAGTCTATATTATAAAGATCAACTATCACACAAATTACTGAAAATAAAAATAAACACTCTAAGCCGATGTTTTGAGAATGACCTTTAATTTAATAAAAAAAATTAAATAACCAGAAAGTAAATATGCAACTAAAATGATTAATATGAATATCATATAACATTTAGTCTAGCTTTTACTTAGTAATCCCCTTAATTCTCTTATGCCTTAATTTAACAAATGAGATGGTAACGTGCATTTTTTCTTAAGTCACTCAAACTAATTATGCAATTTAGATTTCTTATACCAACATAAATAAAAGTAAATATGATGTTTCTAATACTTTTAATATAAAGATTTTCATAACACCTATTACTACTAAATTGATATGATGGTCAATCAATAATAATAGATGAAACTAATAAACATATGAAGGCAAAGAAATCATTCATTAAACTCAAAATATTTAAGGTTCATACATAAGTAAAAAGCCAAACTAAATACTTATGAGACTTAGCCTAACATACTTAATCCAACAATCATTGTAATTAAATAGAAAGACTTAAGATTCGTAAAACAGAAAACTAAAACTCCCTCAAAGTTCAAAGGCTCTTCAAAGAATAAAGAAGATTGGTCATCTTTATGCACGTCTTCGAAAAGCTTCTCTGATATCAAAGATAATGAACTCCAGAATTTCTGCAGAGAATAATAGAACCATTCTCTAGAGAGATTCAGTAGTCGAAGAACCCCTCGTTTTAATTTATCTCTACTCCTTGTAAAGATTCATTTTTAGAGTTCTTTTGTCAACACACAACTCTTATAGTTTATTTCTTATTGTCTTAAATAAACTAAACAACTCAAAAGATAATTATCTACTAATTACATAATAATTATTTAAACCCTTATTTTTGGGCCTTAATGAATTAAGTTAGGCCCAAACTATTAATAGTTACGTGTTTGATTTTTCGAGCCTTTAATAACTACAGTCCAATCAACGCTATTAGTGCTTTTTTAGCTTAAATTCTTCTCTTTGGCATTATTTTTTGAATTTAGATAAAAAAAACTAAAGTGAGGTAAAACACATCTTTATACTATATTATATGTAGAAATATATCATTAAAAATCTAAAATACCTTTAAATAACTATATATAATTTAAATCGATCAATATTTTATAAATTTTTTGTTTATCTAATTAATATTTTTATTTCATTTAGATTTGAATATTTTTACTTGGTGCCATTTCTAGACTAAATAAATTATTGAATACTTATTTTGACAGAATGATTTTTTTTTTTCTTCCCTACCCTTCTATAGTGGCCCCAGAAGATTTAATTATTGGCATATATACCTTTGCCTTCACTTAATAAAATGCTCCATTTCTCTCTCCATAGTCTCTAGACTCTTCTTTAGCCATTCCTCGTCCTCCTCTCTGTCTCTAATCCTTGGTTAAAGTTTGATTCAATTTCTAAAAAGGAAAAAGAATTAATCAGTCATGGGAGGAGGCAATGGCCAGAAGGCAAAGATGGCACGTGAGAAGAACTTAGAGAAGCAAAGAGCTGCTGCTGCTAAGGGTATTTACTTCTCTCTTTAAATTTTTATGGGTTCTCTATATTTTTGGATTTCTCCAAATTTTGTCTCTTAAAAATAATAGATCCATGATAAGTTTTGAATTTGCTTATTAACTTTTTCTTGGTTTATATTAAAGTTTGTTTCCTTATTGGTTAAATTGAACTTCGTTTGCGATTTGTTTGTTGATTTTTATTATAGGAAGCCAGCTTGAGTCTAACAAGAAAGCCATGAGCATCCAGGTAGTCTCTTTGCATGCTTTGCTTTGTTACTTATTGTTTGTATTTAATTGAATACTTTGCTATTTGGATTGATAGCTAGAGGATCTGATTAAATCTTTAACTACCAATAGTTATTTAATCCATATCAGTAGCTTGCTAGATTTAGTACAAGTTACTAGATTGTTGAACATGTTGTTGCTTTAGCCTGAGATTTTCTTGCATTAGGTGTAAACTTCATTTATTTTCCTACTGCTAGAATTGCTTTATAACAGATTGCTCTGGTAATATACTGCTAGAATTCCTCAATAGTAATCTTTCTTGGGTTGGAGTTTCTTGATATTGAGTTCGATTAACTATTGAATTATTATAGACCAATTCTACCAACTAACTGGAACTTCTTGATATTGAGTTCGATTAGTTATTGGGTATAGATCAATTCTGCCAACTAACCGACTCATTTGTCTATCCAAAAGAGAATCTAGTAAATTTTTTTATTATCTCTTCTTAGCAGAGGAACAAGGAGAATAACTTAATCATAGGCATCATTTATAATATGCAGTGGAATTTTTTAATGAACTGGTATGTTTTTGTGGTGTGGATGATTTTTTAAGGACCCATTAGTTTTCATTCATGTCTATGATATGCATATGCAACAATTATGTTGGAGCATTTTGAAGAATAACGATAAGAGTATATGGATAGTTACTGAAGACAAATACACGATCTATTCCGTTCCCATAGAACTGTTGAAACTGAAATGCATTAGTTATATAGGTTTCTCGAGTCTATGATTAAGAAAGGTTACTCAACTAGCATAATTTAATTTAGATTCACCTATATCAACCTTTGTATAGCTTTCCCTAATATGCTGATAACCCTTTTTCTCTATGTTGTTGCAAGTTCAGACTGGGAAGCAGTTTATGTATTTGCATTGTTACAACTTATTATGAAATTGAATTTGAGCTGTTGTATGACATAAGGACCCTTGTTAGACACACATGGTTATGATATTGCTTTAACTCCAGATTGACTTCTGAACATTCAAAACTATACTATGTGAAATTTTAGACCTCTTATTGACTTCTCTAATAGTTGGTAATCTGTTTTCCTCACACGATGCTGAAGTTAGAGCTATCATTTGCAATTGCCTTATCTTTGTTGGACTTTATTGTTTTGGAAGTGTTTCTAGTTTGTGCGCTAGAGACATTCATCAGTCATTTCACAAAGGTTGTGATCTGGTCTGTTGTTGATGCTGTATCCATTGTTGGGTCCCCGGCTCCTTTGTTGATTGGGACTGATGGATGATGGAAAACTGAATGCAGTGCAAGGTATGCATGCAGACTTTCATGTGTACCACAACAGAGGTGAAATGTCGAGAACATGCTGAAGCAAAGCACCCTAAGTCTGATTTGTACACATGTTTCCCGCATCTTAAAAAATGACAGGGAAAATGGAAAACAAGCACGCAGATGTCTTGTAGAATACTCGGTATCTCTTTGGGTGCAACACAGTCATAAAGTTGATTTGCCAAAAAACTGTTCTGTAAGAACCAGCACAAAAAATTTTCCTCCTGTTATCAAGTATCAATGTGAAAGCTGTTGTTCTGCATCTCAAGTAACTTTAAGTGATATATTGCATATGTGTTTTCCTGCAATCCTTCTGATCTTGAGTTCTATTAACTTGCATATTTCTTTGCTGGCAAAGTGATCTTGAGTTCTACTAGGAAATGTAAAGATTGGGCCTTTTACATTTTACAGACGAAATTATGAGTTTCTTGGATCATATGTTCTTATTTATCAAGCATAATCAATGAAAATAAAGATTGGAGATTGCCAGTAGGCACTGGAGAAATTATCAAACCATCAAATTTCCTATATGCAAGTCAAGGATGAAAAGGAATTTTAATTCATACAAAGACAAATATCCAGATTTGTTCGAAGAAAACAGGTTGAGATTGAACAAGGTTGGTCCTGTATTAATTATAGATCAAAGAGGATATCTTTAAGACAGCTTAAATCTTACTTTGCAAATAACTTAAAAGTAACTTAGAAAGCAAAATCTTATTATGATAGTAAAGTACAACAGGAGGCAGGGGCTTCTGTTCAAGTGTTGAGGGATTGAAGAGTGTTTTCCATATCTTTACCATTTCATCAAGGACTGGTACTAACCATATTCTCAAAAAGAAAAAAGGACTGGTACTAACCAACCCAATAATGAAACATCTAAAATCTTATGTGGCAAAACATGATTGGGAAGTGGGCCAAAAATCCCATCTTTTGGTCTTTAGATTTTGGTTTTTCCAAAGATGTCCTTACAGGAAAACTTACTTTGGAAAAGCTATTAAACGACTTCAACAACTACAACACTGTACAACACAACTAACTGCTGGGTGGGGCTGCCTCAAAGTCCCAAGTTCCAACCTTTGAAAATTGGAAGTCCTACTCATCGGGTCCCACACATTCATACACACTACTATACAGCAACGACTCCACATGAGTCACAACTCATAACCCTTTCGTGACTCTCACTTTCCTTACACTTGCCTTCTCTCTCTCTCTCTCTCTCTCTCTCTCTCTCTCTCTCTCTCTCTATAAAGACTTCTTCTAGCCAAAAGCACACTTAATTTGACTTGACCCATTCTACTCTCTCTCTCTCTCCAAGCTCCAAAGTTTCATTCTTGGTTTTCTTTGGTTACTTCTTTAAACTCTTTTTTCTTCATCTTTTCATTTCACTTCCTCTTCAAAAAAGAAAAACTAAAAAAAAATGGCTCCTTTATCACTCTTCTCCTTCTCCCTTTCTTTTCTCCTCTTTTTCTCTCCTTCTCTTTGTACAAACTCTGAAGGTACGAACTCCTCTTGGCTTCAAAAAGAGAAGAAAGTGAAGAACTTTGTTGTTTTGGTTGTTTAAAATTGTGATTAGTTTAATTTGAAAGGGTGTTTTAGTGATTTAGAGTTTTGGTTTTTTATTTTTGTTTGTTTTTGCTGTTCTTGTGAGATAAAATTAAAAACGTGTGGTTGGGTTTTCTTGTTCTGTGATATCTGATTTCTTTCTTTTTCTTTTTCCTTTTTGTTGTTTTGTGCTTTTGTTTGTTGTTTTTCAGGAAATGCATTGCATGCTTTGAGAAGAAGGCTTTCTGATCCAACCAATGTGTTGCAGAGTTGGGACCCAACTCTGGTAAATCCCTGCACTTGGTTCCATGTTACTTGTGATTCCAACAATCATGTGATTCGTTTGTGAGTTTCCCTTTCTTTTTGTTTCTTCCTCTTTTTCTTTCTTTTCTTGTGCTGGATTTTATTGTAACTCTTAATCATAACAATCTATTCTATATTTACTAAAATTTTCAGGGATTTGGGAAATTCAAACATTTCTGGGACTTTAGGACCAGAGCTTGGCCAACTGCAGCATCTACAGTACTTGTATGTCCCTTTTTTGTTTGACCTTAAGTTTCTAAAGATTTCACTTACTTGTATAAGCTGTATCTAATTGCAATAAAATTGCTTTCACTAAACATACGTTGTACTTGTGTTTCAGAAATTTGTTAAACAAAAGGGTAAAATCATCTCAAAGATGTCATTTTTGTTGAACAAGTCTCACTAAAGGATAAAAAGAATTTTGTTTCTTTGGTTTATGATTTTTTACTGTGCTACCAAATAATGGGTTGTGAAATTCTTGAAATGGATGCAGGGAGCTTTACAGGAATGAGATAGGAGGTAAAATTCCAAAGGAGTTGGGTAATTTGAAAAATCTTGTTAGCATGGACTTGTATGAGAATAAATTCGAAGGAAGAATTCCCAAGACCTTAGCCAAGTTGAAGTCACTCAGATTCCTGTAAGTTTCTTCATCACTTTGATTTGCCAAAAAATTATTTGAGAATGCCAATTTTCATGAACTTCTGTTATTAAATTTGGTTGAATTGATGGTATAGACGGCTGAACAACAACAAGCTAACTGGATCAATTCCAAGAGAGCTCACTACTCTCAAAGACCTCAAAGTTTTGTAAGTAAAGAAAAAGTTAATTGTTATGATTTAAGCTGGGTTTACTTGGTACTTTTCTTTTGATTTTTCTGTTTGTTTATATCTTATAATGTTTCTATCTGCAGTGATGTATCTAATAATGATCTTTGTGGAACAATTCCAGTTGATGGCCCCTTCTCTACTTTTCCAATGGAGAGGTATTCATTCATCCTATCAAATAAATATTCTTTTGAATAAATTTCAGGTTTTCTTTTTCCTTCTTGTTAGTATATGGAAATTGTTTGTTCTTAAGCATAGAATTGATTAGAAATGAAGAGCTTTCTTTAATGAAGAGTTCTTTGATAAATTAGAGTATTCCAGGAAATTAATACATTCAGGAACTTGTTCAAAATAAGTAATTTGACATGGTGGCCTTAAGAACTGGTGTTATGTAACTCTGCGCGAATATATATCTAACATTTGATGTGATTCTACAATGACGCTGGTGGCAAACAACAACCCCGCAACCGTTAGGGCAGCGGGAGTTGGTGTCAAATCTGGCATTTTGATCCAGTTAATTTCCCATCTGCTGCTTTGACTACTCACACGTAGGGGTTTTACAGAAATCTGCAGCATAAGTTATGAGTGATGCGAATCAGAAATTGTAAACATGAAAGTAAAACAGGCTATGTGCATAAGTTCATTGCATTTGTGTGTTCATGAGAATAAGTAGGTAACTTACAAAGTTGATAACTGTTTATTTTCTGGAATGGTTTCAGCTTCGAAAACAACAGGCTGAATGGACCTGAGCTGAAAGGGCTAGTGCCTTACGACTTTGGTTGCTGAAGCGAAAGCGAAAGCGGCTAGACATAGTCATAGTTTATCTTTCTCTGAAGAATCAAGAATGCAATACTAAGGGTTTATTTACTATTGATATAGTAGAAGGGTTAATATCCCTGATTTGTAATATGTACTCGAGGCTATAAGTCTCTCTCTCTCTCTCTCTCTCTCTCTCTATATATATATATATATATATATATATATGCAGAAGTTTCTAAAGCAAGAAAAGAAATAATATTTGCTGCACAACATCTGCAACTTTTACACTCTCAAGTATAGACAGCTCTTCTGATGCTTGTATGCATAACTTGGTTGCTACCAATCTTTATAATCAGAAACATGGCAAATAATAATATTAATGATATTATTATTTTGGTTTATAAACAGCATAGAGAGTGTGTTCTTATATCTGACTATTTATTCTATCTATAAATTGATCTGCAAAAAGAATTGAAAAAAAAAAATGTACATAACAATATCCAAATTTAAAGTTTTTTTTCTTAATTTATTCTGGAAAAAAAAAAACAAAAAGCATCATGAACAAGCCTTAGCTTGACTTAGGGTGTGTTTGGCTTTGGTGTTTAAAATTGGAAAAGTGGCCTTCCAATGTTAATTTGGCTGAAATTTATAAATTTTTTAAGATTTATCTATAAATTTAAAGTTTCCGAGTTTTGATTAAAATAAAAGTTAATATTAGTTAAACTAAAGTGTAACAAAATATGTAGAATTTTTAAATGGATTTCACAATAATAAGTCAATATTCATAATACAAAAATATCTATTTCAACTTTATTATTTTATATTTTATATTCTCTTTCATGTCTTATTTCTCAAAATTAAATAAATTTTTTAATGTATTTCAATCAAATAAAATATTAATAGTATTAAAAAGAGGACTTGGTCCAAAGAAAAAAGAAGAAGAATGAGGTCTAGAATTAGAATTACAGTAAAAAAATAAAAATAAAAAGAAAAAAAAATATTATTGTGAAGGGCTTGAGCTAAAAGTTTGCTCATAGACTTCTGTAGAAATTCAGGGGAAATTCAAAAAGTATTCCGCAGCCGGGAGTCGAACCCGGATTTCATCATCAAGAGATTAACCGTTGTGCTACTGCGGATTTATTGTTCTTTTAGGGAAAAGAAATCCATATATATAGCCTTTTCGTTTTTTGAAATAGCCCTTAGATCCTGCTTACTGGGCTTAGAAAGTAGTTTTAAATATATTTCCCTGTAAATTCTTTTATTTTTGTAATTAAAAAAATTTAGAGTTGAAAAGAGCTTCTGTTTATATTTCTATTTTTTTTTGTTTTTTTTAAAAAAAGAGAAATTTAAACAAGGAGTTTAAAGGACTATTAAATGAATTTTATGAGAAGAAGCTATAAAATAATGATGTTTGATTATACTAGTGAGGTTATTGGAATAAGACTATTAAATGAATTTATCATAACTAACAAGTAGCAAATATAAAATAATAATAATTACCAAATAATGCCCAATACCCTTAAGGCTCCCACTTGGGTAACGATCTCACATTACTTTTTACATACTTATTATATATATCATATTTATTTACTTGTTTAATTAATCAGTGTGTTTGTGGCCCTCTTATTCTAGGATCCAAAATCTTCTGTTTTCACGTTGTGTTTGTGTTTATTTTTCCTAGTGAAAGTGGATACCATGTTAGGCTTTTAGGTCTAAACTTATTGTCTTAAAGAAAAAAAAAAATATATATATATATATATATATATATATATATTTATACGTAAAAATCAATGAACAAAACTAGAAAATAAAATTTAAGCGATATATTAGATTATTATATTTTTATGAAAATAATCTAGAGAGAACAAAAAATGATGGTCCAGTTAACACGGTCCATTAGGCTTCTATGGCTCCGGGTAACATCGGTCCGTTATCCTTCCACTGCCAAGAGAGGGAGGTTATCGCTGCTCTGTGAAACCAGCCTAACGCTGTGCCCTCCGCTCTAGGACCCATGGAGCCGGGGCCTTCGCCCAAGCCACATGGATCAACTCTTAGCTTGGAACGGGCGAGCCAGATCATAGTCACGCCGAATCCAGCCTACTGGGCCACAGTAACGTCCCACCACCTTAATGCCCCTACTCAGGTTACAGGCTCGCGTTGCCAAGCCCGGCGGTGTTAGTGCGATCAAATGAGACTTATAAAGAAAGGGAAATATTAACTTCTTGTCGATGTTGTTTGTCTGCTACATTTAATGGGCAGCTTATTGGTTTGGTTCCCTTCAACTTGTTCTTCCGATACTATGTCAAGTGATAATCTTAGAGAAAGTAATGGGTGTGCAAATTTTGATGAATTCTCAGTAAAATGAATTTGTGTGACACAGGATTGTTAAAATTGTGGTTCAATCGGCAATGGAAGCGTGGATTGTGCAAGTGGAAATAACTAATGGTCGTCTTTTTTGCCATTCTGTTTCATCTGGTTAATGGTTGTCTTTTTTTCGTCATATTGATTATGAGAAACATCTCATGTACAACAATATGACTACCTTCAATTATTGTCACTCTCTGTCTCTGTACATTATTAGATTACTATTATTTTCCATGTTGCTGATTATGAAGATTGCTAGCAACCAAGTTGTGCATACGAGCAGCTATTGCAAATATTATTTTCTACTGGGGATGCAAAGGCTGCATTCTAAAAGGGAACTAACTAATGAAATGGTTGAAGAAGGTAAATGCTTTTGTGAACTGCACTGTGTGGGTAGTGGTGGGGGTGTTGTGGGAGCAGTAGGCTACTAATAGCCCGCTGGCTGGCTACATCCCTGCATGCATGCGTTCCATCACCTTACTGGGTCACAGCCAGTCGGCGATCTTTCATTTCATTTCCCTCTTTTCACTATTATAATCAACTTTTTTTTCTATGACATCTCACTTTCTCCTCTTCATTGATGTGGATGTGGGACTGTTATACTTGTACTCCTTTTACTTCCTGTAACTCTGCAATTATCTAATCTGCTAACAGTTCTTTGCTTTGCAATCACTTTACTTTTGTTAATGCAATGTGTGACAGACAGTACTACTGCTGTGTTGGACAACAAGAAGTACGTCTGTTCTGTGCTTTCTCTCCTTCTTCTTCTTCTTTCTCTTTTTCTCTTTTCTAAATAACGAAAAGGGTATATCAAATTTGTAAGCAATTTTAGTGAAATTGTAAATAGTGTTTACGCTGAAAATGTACAATTCTTTATATGTACATAATGTTGTTTTTTTATATAAGTGAGGTTAGTTTCCTAAAGCTCACTCTTTATTATTAGTTGCTATATATTTTAGTAAATACAATATTTGAATAAGTAGAAGTTAATGATAGATGTTTAATTTTAATTATATTTCTCCACACAAGTATATGCACACTGTGACGTTTGAATTACAAATTGTTGTTTTCTTATTAAATATATTAGTTTTTTAAATAAATGTAGCAACAATTTTTTATATGATCTAATTCTATGCCATTGATTTGATTAATGACAAAATATTTATAATTGATATCAGTTTGAAACCACAAAATAAATAAATAATTGAAAGAAAAAAAAAATGATGGTCCAGTTAGCACGGCCCATTAGACCATATGGACTTGGGCGACACCAACTCGTTATCCTTCCACTGCCAAGAGCAGGAGGTTGTCGCTGCTCTGTGAAACCAGCCTCACGCTGTGCCCTCCGCTCTAGGAACCAAGTGGCCCCAGCTTTCGCTCAAGGCCACATAGCTCAACTCTCAGCTTGGAACGGGCGAGCAAGGGCACAGCCACACCAAGGCCGGCCTACTGGGCCGGAGCAACGTCCCATCACCTTAATGCCCCTACTCAGGTTACAGGCTCACGCTACTGAGCCCGGCGATTGAGACTGTGTCGAGTGAAGCTTAAAAAGAAAAGAAAATGTTGGCTCTTTTCGATATGGGAATGTGCTGATTTACTGGGCAGCTTGTTCTTCCTTTTTCTAGTGAGGATTATGTCAAGTGCCACTATTGGAGAAAGGAATGAGTGTGTAACACTTGATGAAATCTCAGTAAAAAGTTGGGTGAAGAGAAGATTGTTTAGAATTTTGGTTTTATTGGCAATGAAAGATTGCATTCTGTAAGGAGAATGAGTAAATATGTATGCATAGTGCTTTAAAGGGTGTAATTTCAATTGTCACCATTCTTTTTCAGCTGGTTAAAAGAGGATGTGATTTATAATTGAGATGGGTGAGAAGAAGATTGTGGAAAGAGAAGGGTATATTGGCACTGAAAGCTTGGATTCTGCAAGGAAAGATACATACATACATATGGTTGCATTTTTGTTTATCATCCTAAAATATATTAAACCATCTAAACTTCTTTTCACAAGAACAAATAAGTTTAATTTTTACATAAGACAAACAAATAATTACATATCAATAATATTATAAATACAATATATACTAAAATATTTTATAATATTAATAATTATAATAAATTTATAAATTTATATGACAAACTGAATTAATATAAAAATTATATTATTTAATGAATGATTTATTGTATAAATTATTCATTCTTTTAAATATATATATATATATATATTATTAAGAAAATGCGATACTATGATTTATGTTTTAAACCTAAAATTAAGGCAATATTATAATTTATGTTCTAAACCCAAAATTAAGACTTAGAATCCATATATCGAGAAGAAAAAAGGATTTTTATATTGAAATTTCTGTCAAAATCTCATATAATAACACTTATGAATTTATTTTTTTACATGCATAATAAAATATATCACCAAACACTTATATTTGTATAAAATAGTCAATTAGCACCTCATATTTTATGATTTACCTTTTAAATGCTTCTATTTGCTAAATTGATAACATATAAATACTTGAGTGTTGACTTGACATCCGTGTAACTCACGTACACTCAAAATGTCAGAAAAAAGTTGATGCAGTCATTGTTATTATAAAAAGAATCTAATTTAATCTTTATAGTTTTATAAAATTACTTTTTAATTTTTTTAAAATTCTTCTATTGTCTTTTTAACTTTTATAATGCTTTTTCAATATCTTACATTTTCTAAATTATCTTTTTGACCCTTTGAACTTTTTAATAATACATTTATTTATGTATAAATTTAAATAAAATGTGTTTGTTATTAAACAAGCAAACAACACAAGTAAATAATATTTTGTTCTCTTTTTTTATTTTTCTCCAAATAAACATATTATTCAAAATTTTACACCTAAATAAATATACTTTAAAAAAATTTAAAAGGAAAAATGTTATTTTATAAAAATATAAAAATATAAAAATATTCAAAAATAATTATAGGAGTTAAAAATAAATATTACATAAATTATGAGATAATAAAAATATTTAAAGAATCAAAAAATATATTTTAAAAAAAATCGAGGATTAAATTTAATCTTTATTACAATAACGATGACATGTATCAATTTATTTTTAATTTTTATTGTGAGTCACATGTGAGCCAAGAAAAAGTATTTGATAAGTAAATAGTGAAGTATGGAATGCTAATTGATTATTTCATACAAATACGAATATTTAGAGATATATAGTGCCAAGAAAACATATATATTTTTCGCATTGAGTAAATGAATGATCACTAAATTGAGTATGCAATTATATAATTTTAATATTAGTTATTTAATTTATTTTTTGTATTAAATTTAGTAAGTTGGTTAGCAATAAATCTTTTTATAGATTTACGAATAGTATAATATTAATTAATAGTCACATAAGTTTAAATTTATCTAAATCTTAATAAATTTAATCTATAATTAATTCGATAATATAATAGCTTTACCAAAATGTATGGTCCTGATTCATGAGCAACGGAAAAGTCGAAATAATCGAAGGGTAGATGTGCATCATGACTTCAGGTTCAAAACTAGCGTGCTGATTAAGACGTGTAACATCCAACGGGTATGTGGCAAGCAACAGTGGCACGTAGTAGACACGTGTCGAAAAATGAGATGCCGTGTCCCTGTGCCTAAACTCTTGGGAAGTCTTAAATTTGATTTGGTGGCTGGCAACTCGTTACTTTTCAAAGAGTCCTTCGGCTCTTACACATACACTCGCTTCACTGAATAATTGGGAGGTACTCGCTCACTCAGTAAATTAGAATATGCTACAAATATAAGAATAACCTTTTTGAGATTTGAGATTTTATAAATTTAAATTATTAGGATTTTTTGTTTCTCAGATTTTATATTTTTTTTTATAGGTTTTTTGAGAATTTAATTAACAATTATTTCTATATTAAGATTTTACTAAGTAGATTTTAAAATGAAATTCATTATAAGTAAATAATTTTAATTTTTAAATTTAATATTTTAGAAAATAAAGTGCTAATAAGAAAAACTCTTTAACATGAATATGTTTGTATGTTATTAATTATTTATTTTAAAATTGTTTTGAATCTAAGTGATTTTTAAATTATTATCTTATATATTTATAGATATCAATACTTACGAAATTAAAATTTATTTTTATAGAAATGAGATTATTAATTTAATATGTATTATTTATATATTATTATAATAGTATTAGTTTTTGTAACTCCTTTAATAAATAATTTTTTATTTTAATTTATTTTTTAAAATTTAGGACAAAATAATAATTATCCCTTTATTAAGTTTTCTCAAATCTTCCATCACTAGTGCCGACCTTTCGGTTCTAGTAATTTTAGCCGCAATTGTGTTTTTGTTTCGTTACTTTTTAATTTTTATATTTATTGTATAAAATCTTAGTCTAATTTTTAAATTGTTTATAATTTAGACTTTAAAACGCTCTTAATTTTTATTTTATTAGATCCAAATATCTTATAATTTATTTAAATTTTTATTTTTTTAATTTATAGACACTTAACATTATCTAAATAATAAAAAAAATTATTTAATTTCAGTTATTATACAATAATAACTCATCTAATATCAGCCATTTAAATTTAAAAGGAAATTATTTTAAGTAGATTTTTTATCCAAAAAAATTAAAGATATATTTCTTGTGTTTTAAAAAATAAGTTTTTAACAATTTACTTCTTAATTATTAATTTAATAAATAATTACTAATTATTTTTTATTAATTAGCATAAATAGTATTATGTCTAGATAAAAATATTTTATATACTTTAGAAAAAGATAGTTATAAGAAGTAACAAAATTTGCTAAAATTCTTATTTTCTAATGAATGTATAAATCAGAAGTAGGATTTGTTTGGAACAAAAAAGAGTATTCTTTTGTTGTAAGAATATTTTCTTTTCTTTACCAGCAAAAAGAAAAGAATAATAATTGTTAAAAAGAAAAAAGAAAAAAGAAATGCATAAAAACAGATGAAGCTAGGGGCAGAAAGGGCGAGTACAAGTTAACATTTTGTACTCGAGAAAGTACTACTAAGAAGGAAGCATTTTTCTCTGTTTGGCGAAACAGTATTTCACGCTCTTTTCGCTTCATTTTCTTTCTAGCTTCTCCTAAAACCCCAACGGCCTTCATAAACCCCTAAAAGACACGAAGGTTCTAGAGAGAGAAACCAAAATGGGCAGCAGCATCCACCGACTATTACGCCGCCGTATCACGATCACCGGCGGAATCTCTCCATCAGAACCAATTACAACAATAAATTCAATGCTTAGACACCAAAAGATAACTACTAATACTATTATAGCAAATTCAAGAACTTTCTTAAAGTTGCCTTATTTCTTTAGAAAATCAAGAGATTTTAGTAATGGTTTCTCTTCTTCTCCTTCATTTTTCACTTCTCCATTCTCTTCTGCCTCTCAATCTTCGAGTATAACGGCGTCGTTTGTCGGATGGTACTTGGGCATGGTTAAAACGAGACCGATTTTGACTAAAAGTGCTACTTGTGCAGTTATTTATGTTGCTGCTGATTTGTCTTCTCAGGTAAAATTTATCATTGGGTTTAACTTAACCTACTCATTGGATTTTGGGGCTTTTTCTAGAATGATTTGTTTTATAAAGGGTTAATTTTTATATAATTATTTATAGAATTTTTTTAGTAAAGTTTTGACCTTTGAAGTAAATGTGATTTTAAAGGTTATTCTTATGGTTTTTGTTTTCTATTTTTTTTTAATGTTTGAATTTGGGGTGTATTTAGAGAAATATGGAAAACAGGATCATGAGGAACTATCCAAAATGTTACCATGTGAAGAAGTTATGAGTAATACAAGAATTGATTTTAGGATATTAGCATATGGTTGTTATTCATTTTAGAATAATGGCAATGGTGTTCCTGGAATGTGCTAAAGATCCCTTGTCGGTTCTGATTAACTGGGTTTACACTCTTTCTGATAGTTTGTAGAGGTCTCTTCTGGTTACTGGATTATGTGGCTCCTTTGCTTGTATATGATAGTGAATTAGATTATATTAGCTGTTTTTGTTCCTTTAAATTTCAATGTTGAATTAAAGAAACCCTTATTGTGTCTCCATTAGTTCTCTTATTTACATGGAAATATAATTTATTTACTCACCTGAAGATTATCTTAGTCCAGTGATTAAATTGTTATTACCATGGAGCATTAACCTGTTTCAAATCACACTCATTGGAATTTTAGGGGGAAAAAGGATGTATATAACTCCTTGCAGATTTGTGACAACTGGAGTTCTATTAGAAGTTGCTCTTGCTAATGCAGCTTAGTGTTATCTTTTTCATTTTATAAGAGTAGACTTTTTCAAAGAACAGTTTGTAAGAGTAGGTTTAGTGTAGGATAGTGTGTCATTTTCCTGTAGCTTTAGTTCGGAAATCATTGCAAGGAGATAATAATGGGGACTGAATTTGCTATAGTTTTATTAGGGACACAAATTGCTAACATGGCTCTACTCCAGATGTATCCACCATTTATTTTAAAGATTGTGCATTAGCATAAGTTTTTCTTTTACATTTTGCTAATTGTTATTAGCAAAATGCATTATCAAGAAAATTAACTGTTAGGATTTTTATGGAGTATAACATCCAATCTTTTATTTTTCTCATTTACATTTTAGTTGAATTATTTCTTTTTCTTCTAGTCTCTTGATATAAAAGTTATATTTGAATGTGCCAGACTTTGGCATTTTCTTTGACATAAAACAACATTAAATTTTATATGTCCTCTCATAGATTTTGGAGTATTCTTATCTATAATGTCATCTGTGGTGGTGTTAACTTTTCTGCAGACAATTGCACGCCCAGTTTCCGAGCCTTATGATTTGGTGAGGACATTGCGCATGGCAGGATATGGAATGCTAGTTTTAGGACCAACATTGCATTTTTGGTTCAACTTTGTGTCAAGACAATTTCCAAAGAGAGATTTAATCACAACATTCAAGAAAATTATCCTGGGCCAGACTGTCTATGGACCTGCAATGACTGCTCTTTTCTTCTCCTTGAATGCATGCCTACAGGGTTAGCACAGAATTTTAGCCACTCTTCTTTTCTTATTGTGAGCTCAATCAGCTAAAGTTTATTTCGTTATTTCAATGTGATTTTGACATTTTGAATTTGTATATATTTCGTTAGAGATTTTGGGACTAGTAATTCTGTCTGCACACGAGATTGCATATCCATCTGCCATGTGTATATATGGAAATTTTACACTACTAACGTTTAGTATGTTGCCAAGATGGCTTATCTCAGGTGAGAATGGTTCTGAAATTGTTGCTCGTTTAAAACGCGATTTGCTGCCTACAATGATGAATGGTGTCATGTACTGGCCCGTATGTGATTTTATCACTTTCAAATTCATCCCTGTCCACTTACAGGTATGGATAGATTCACGTGCATGCAATTTTTCTCTCTTTTGTTTCCTTTGAACTTCTTATAACAATCTGGATTTTTCTTGACAGCCACTAGTGAGCAATTCATTTTCATATCTATGGACTGTCTATATGACATATATGGCAAGTCGGGAGAAAGTTGACAGCAGCAGCTAATTAGCTCAACGCTTCCGGGTCTTACCTCTAACTGCACAGCCCTAAACTGGTGATGCATGTAAAATTCCGTTTATACCAAGCTCTGCAAGTCTTCTGCCAAAATGCTATTATGTAGTCAATTAGGGGCATTGTGGAAGTTAAGAAGTTCCATCCGTCCATGATTTTTAGTTATTTGTTAGGTTAAAGTACACTGCCTCTGATATAGCTGAACCAGTCATCATGTTAACTAGGGTTGTGTAATTGGATGAATTTTGTTATGTAAAGCATAACTTGATATTATTTAAAACATCTTCCCTTCTGTCGGCCACTTTCTATTTCTGCTGTTTCTAGTTTCACCAAAGTCTTTATCTGAAACTTTTTGGACAATTCAGATTTGAAAAAGCAAACTCTCATATCGCATGCATACCCTGAAAGAATGTCTCTAATTTTCAGCAATGTCTCTAATTTTCAGCAAAGAATTGCATGCATGTAACAGGTCTCCGAGTTATAAAAGCTCAATCAAGTATTTTCAGCGAACCTATCATGTGCAATAAACCAAAACCATAGATTATACAACGCTTATCATGGTGCCAATTTCCAGACATTAAAATCATATAGTTACGAATTTATGCTGATATATCCACAGTGATTAACTCACGCCACCAAGTTTTTCCAGACATTAAAATCGTATATTTATGAATATATGCTGATATATCCATAGTGATTAACTCTCACGCCACCAAGTTTTGGAGCCAGTAGAAGCCTGGTCGTCCATTTTTATTCTGTTCCAACAATCTGAAGCATCAAGTATCAGGAGATGCTGCTCCTTGATTTATCTTCTCACAACCAAACAATAACAGCAAGAAGTAGAACTCATGCAATCTCTTTGCAGCAATAGATATGAAGGCTTTTATAGCTCACAGAATCAAGAATAAAGCCAATTGTAACCTCACCTGAGAGAAGATATGGTTAACTTACAAGTTGCAGTGCTCATCGGATCATGATGAGTAAAGCCGGTCCTCTGACTGTCATTAATTGTTATGTACAATTCCAAGCCAAAAGATTGTATGTCAAAGCCTATAAACATATCTATTTCGTCCTGGCCTAAGGGAAAGTATATCTGGCAATAGAAGAACAACTGGTGCATTGTATCATCATATGCATTGGAGCAAAAAAGGATGATTTAGGTCTATTAATAGTGCCACAAGAACCACGATATTTAGTTTTCTGATAATTATGTCAATGAGGTAACAAAATGATTCCAGATAAAATTCTACTGTGATAAAACAAAAACTGACAGGACCAAGAGCCATAACCATCATTCTAAAATCAAAGGTGTTTTATTTCATTTATACTCGGTACATTCCAGATAAAGAAGAAAAAGAAAAAAAGGATCCTAACGGAAGAATGGTGTAATCTTCTAAAAATAGTGAGCTCTAACCTTTACCTAATTTTACATATTACTGTATAAACATGTGTCCCTTCAACAATCAATCATCTGCTGACATTTGAAGGCAACCTTGTAATCTTATCTAAAATCTATGCAGCTTCTACAACTTATTCCCTTTGGCAGTCCTTGAAATGCTCTATAAGAACTGGAGGGCAAAATTGGAGTAAATGATATTCAAAAACCTGAATCATCAAATTAATCAGGGGACAAACTGATAAGCTCTCTCATCAATTGCTGAATTCCGAGCAATTTCTAGAAAGATATTTATCACTCTTCAAAAGCACCCAATGAAATTTTCTCAAGTGAAGTGGCCCAATCACCTCCAAGTATTTGGGGATTCACCTGCATTGCAGCGTGAAAATCCAACATGGATGCATAAACGGATTCAGTTGGTCTTTGCATGTATCTCCCAGGTAAAATCTCATTGGAACCAGGTGCAAACTGATCGCTATCCTTTCTTAGATGATCACGTCCACATCTTGAGCTAGCTAAGCCCATACATGGCTCAATCAGCTTCTTCAAATAAGAGTCCAGTGCATTGTTCAACAAATTAACACAGTCCACTGACACACTAAGATCCTCCATCTCCAACTTCCGCTCCAAACGGCTTCTTAATGATCTTGTGTCAGGCAGCATGCCACTACTCAGACAGGTCTCTCTAAGGTGACTACTACATATAGAAACATTTGAAATAGCCTTACGAGCTCCACCTAAATTCATGGAAACACCAAGAGGAGCAGTAACTGGGCTTCTACTTTGAACACATGGGCTCCCTGCCGCCTGCTCAACCTCTTCCCCTTCTTCCACAGAAGCAACTTCAGCTGGAGGTCTGCTGCCAAGTGAAAGCAATTCTGTAGCACTTTGTTGCTCTTGAGCCCTGGAATTCAATTCTTCACACACCATACTTTGAGGCTTCCCAAGTGGCCCCAAAGGACTTGGCCGATCCCTAAACTTGCGATCTCGATTAACAGGAGACCTGCCCTTCCTAGGGGAAGGAGGAAAGGCATCGCCATAAAGTGACTGTAGACAATTTCTCTGATACCCATTAGCAGTTCTGACATTAAGACTACTTCCCACTCTTTTAATACCCTTTGGTGGGGGAACATTTGCAAGGCAGGCATTCTTGACAATGGATCTAATGAGGCGATTGTGAAGAGGGACATTTTCCCGACCAATAATTCTAACACAAAGCTTATCAAATTCACACTTGGCTACTTTAAGAGTAAACAACCTTGTCAGCTGATCAAAGTACTTATCTGCTCTTTCATGCCCAATCTTTTTAACAAGCAAAGCTTTAAGCTCCAAAGTATTTATTCGAGTATAATTTTGATTAGACAACATCGTTCTCTATCTTGCAGAGTTGCTTAACTTTGCGAAATCTGGAACTTTAAGCAAAACCCGGATCATATAAGCACCTTCTCCATAGTCCCAAAACCTAAAACTCTAGTTCCCAACACACCTTTCCATCTGCAAGTAATTTAATCAAAATCAATAAAAATGCAGACATTATTCTAACTCTAATAAATAAATAAATAAAGAATAAATTCCACATAACAAATTTAGCTCAAAACACATTACTTTTTCAAAGACTGAATTAAACATAAAAAAAAATTAAAATAAAAAACAGCGCCAATTAAAATTACAAAAACAGCAGTAACGGAAACTGAAATTGACACAATTAGAAAGATAAAAGCAGCAATATCGAAAAATAATTGAAACCCAATTTTTTTTTTAATGAAACGAATCGAAAACCCAATAAATAAATTCAGAATTGGAATCAAAGATAATGATACACGTACCAGAGTTGGGAATAGGGTTTCGCTTTTCTACTAGCATGTATCCTGTATGTTTGGAATTTTTTTTTCTTTTTGTTGGTGATCGATGACTTCGTCTGTTGTTTGTTTTACTTTTGTTTTTGGAAGGAGGCTTTCGTGTGTGCTAGGAGGAACATTGCCAAATTGTAAGGGCTCAAAGTCATGGGCCTTTTTTTATTTAGATTTTGTCTTCAGGAAATTAGGACATTAACAATAACATCAAGAATGATTATACTTTTGGGCCCTGTTTGTTCCCTGTCTTAATAACTGTCTCTGTTCTGTCTGTTTTCAGCATTACAAAAGTGGAAAATAAAAAATTGAATCTTCAAACAATTTAATAAGTGGAAAAGACTCAATTGGGTTTGTTTGTTTTTTCTTTTTCTCATTTATTATAGACCAATGAACAGTCGACTATACAATCTATTAAAATGGTAAACTATCATCAACAAACATTAGTTTCATATTAATTTTGAGTATTGATTATATTTTTTTTAGTTATATAATGGTGTGTTTTTACTTTACATTAACTTAATTTTCTTTTTAAAGCATGTTTAATTTAAATGATCAACACAGTTGATAGCTAATGGCTGATAGTTGATAGCTGATAAATTAAACTGTTTGGTAAAATATTATTAACAATTATTATTAATATGTTAAATGATCATTTAATGTAGAATTAATTTTTAAATATATTTTATTTTATTATACTATTGTCAATGATATAAATTAATAAAAATAATTTATACTAATTAAAAATATTATAATTAGTTTCATTAGCTTAGTTGTATTTATTATTAAAAATATTTATAAAAATTATTTTAAAAGTAGGAATTTAAGTTTAAAATTTCACCAATAAAAATTTTAATTTTAAATAACGTAATTATAAATATTAGAGTTATTTAACTATTAAGTATAATTTTCAAATAATTACTATTTATTACAAAATTATTAAGAAATTAATTATATGGGATAACTTAAAATAAGCTATCTATATATATACTAATTTCGGACTAAATATTTTTTTGACATGTATGCTTGATTTTTTACACATAAGATTATTGTTTTGATATGTACCCTTACTTTTGACATATGAGACTTAAGTTTATGTGTAATTTTATAGTTTTTTCTATTAATTTATTATTCATAGTTTACATTCCTAATTAAACACTGATTGTAACACTAAAAAATAGCACATTAATTATATTATGATATTATATTAATTAGTAAATAGTTTTCTAGTCAGATAATGATACTAATTATATCATAAGAAAAAATATATTTTAATTATATTTTAATATTATATTAACTAATAAATTAGTTTTGTAATTAGATAATAACTCTAATTTAGAAAATAACATCTTAAATTTTATTTTTAATAGTATATGTAATAATAAATTAAGTTTCAAGTTATATAATAAATCTTTAATCCTAAAAAATAGTAATATCAATTATATTGATATGTTAATTTATATAAATATTAAAATTAATTAATAAATAATTTCTTAAAACTTTTTTTATATTATTACATTAATGAAATCTTAAAATTTTATAAAATTAAGGATGTTAAAAATTGTTAGTTTGCTATTTGGTAGGTCCAAATTATATATAAATATTTTAGATATTTTAGAGTTTTAATAATATAATTTCTATATATAATATGGTGACAATATGTGTTTTTACCTCACTTAAACTTAATTGTCTATCTTCAAGTAATATTAGCCAAGACATGATAAATATGGAGCTAAATACTCAAAAAGAAGCTTAATTGTACATGTTCAAGTCAAGATCTAAGATTAAGACACATAGACTGCTATTTGCAAGACCTGACCTAAAATTACAAGGCCCAAGGAATATTTTAGTCATTTTGTATAATTATTAGAATTTATATTAAGAGTTATTTATGTGATAGTATTTGGTGGAGATAAAAATACTTATATTCTTATTTATCAGATAGACTTATATTGGTATACTTATCTCTAAGGAGACTTACTCAGAGGAGGACTTTTCTCTGTATATATTTCTATAAATCTAGTTATAGGAGGAAGAGGAGGAAAGCTCTCTCCTATCTACTCTCTATATTTGTCCATCATTTTTTTCTTTACAGTTTTTCTATAAACACTTTAATTTAGTTTTCATTGCTCTTTTTAAGATTTAAGAAGTTTTTCAAGAAGTGGAGAGTGGGGACCAATCATCTTCCTACTTGAAGAAATTATGGATCTAGAAAGAACTTTTACTTTATTATTTTATGTCTTTCTATTTAATACTATGATACCATGATTATTGGATTAAATATGTTAGGCTAGTTTTCATAAGTGTTTAGTTTAGCTTTTTTACTTTTGTATGAATTTTGTTATTTATTTATTTAATGAATGATTGTTTTACCTTCATATCCTTATTAGTTTCAGTTATTATTGTTAGTTAACCATCATATTAATTTAGTAATAGTAATTGTTATGAACATATTTAGATTGAATGTCTTAGAGACACTAACTTTGCTTCCATATATGTAGATATATGAAACTTTAGTTACATCATTAGTTTGAGTGATTAAAGGAAAATGCATATCACTATCTTATTCATTAAATCTAGGCTTAAAGTAAAATAAAGAGATTACTAAGTAAATGATTATACTAAATATTGCTTTTAGCATATAGTTTTAAGTCATAAGCATTTATATTTGCATTGCATATTTATTTATCGTTTGGTTACTTTACTTTATGAATATTATTCTCTCAAAAATACTGATTTAAAGTGTTTAAATTTACTTTTATTATTTTATGTTGATAATTAGTCTTTATAATAAGTGACCTAATAGTTCATAGAAAAATCAACATCATGATAAACTTACCCTTATTACGATTTATGCACTTCTAAGTGCTAAGTTAGACACATCACTATTACTTTTTAAAATTTTATAAATCAATATTAAATATTGAAAATTTTAGTAAATTGTATATGTCAATTTAATTTTAAAATCAAAATAATAATAACAACCGTGCAACGCACGGATAAACAACTAGTTATTAATAAGTTTTAATAAGAATAATATTATTTAGATAAATAAATAAAAAAACAGCTATCAACTGATAAAAAAAAAATTTAAAATAGAATTGATAGAATCAACAACTCATTATAACTAAATCAGTTATCAACAATTAATACAAAATTAGCAATATATGAATGAGCGGTGTGTATATATATAAGTAAATAATATTTTAACATTAAATGACTAATATTGTTTTAATTATCTAAAATTAATAAAATATGATATTTAGACAAAGTTTTTCCAAAAATTTATTATTTTTCTTTGTAGCATGAAATGCTATCATTCAATTTCTCAAGAATATAAACATGCTGAATATTAAATTCCTAGAGATAATTGAGACATCCGAGTCCCTTTCTCAGTGGTACAAGACCACGTGTACTGAATATATATAGCAAAGATTAATGCAAAATAATGTGTTCCTTGAGCCACTGAGGATCTGAGATAAGATATGGACATTATTAAACAATAATGCTGCTTCATATACTCTATTGATAGAATAAAGGAAACGTCTATACGATCTTTATTGTGTCTCGTGGCCTTCTTGGTCTGTTTCTGTAGTTGACAGATCTGAAAGAAGCATGACAGATGCTTCATCTACAACTGCAACTTCTTGACTGCCGTCAGCAGCGACCGTACTGGAAGAAGGTACTTCTGGTTGTTCTGCATCAAATTTGATCCAATTCCTGTCCTTGGCTTGAACTAGAGTAGGGTATAAGATGAATCCAAGAAAAATAACAGCACCACTTACTAAGAATGTTCTTAGAGAAGCCAGGCACATGACAAGAACAAGCAATATTGAAGGAGGTAGGCAAAGCAATGTTGCACCAAATGTTTCCAAGGGGACTTTATAAGGTCTATGCAGTTCTGGTTTCTTTACTCTCAGTTTTATAAAAGCTGCAAATTCGAGAAGCATTCCTATGGCATATAAGAAGTTCAGAAATTCCAAGATTTCTTGAAAACTCATCCATGACAAGAACACAACTCCAGTAGCAGAACACAGTATGCTAATGGTCGGCGTCCCATATTTTGATCTGCAAAATTTCAGTAAAAGAAATGTATGTTTACTTACCATTCATGATCATCTTTGATATTTTAACTCTTAAAAGTCTTGTGCAACAAAAAGACAAGATGGGAATACGAGGAAGAATGACCAACTCCTATAAATAAAACCTAGAGACTGCGGTTTAAAGATCAGTTTCTTCTCTATCACTCGCTATCATTAATTGTTCGAAAACTACAGCTATCGATTTAGGCATTGGAATGGGTACTCCAGAAGGCTCTTTTCTCTATCTCACAAGTATTGTCATGGGAGACACAGGTAGAAGTCACCATGAAGCCTCTTAGATATTTTCTAAATTTATCCATTTCCAACAAAATCTACACAATATTTATTGTCTACCTGCTTAACTACAAGGAGTCGGGGTCTACTTTGCTTTAGTTGCTTCGGAATTCAATAATTTCCAATATGAACTAAAAATTAACAGAAAACAAAGCAATAAAGGTCCAAACCGGAGAAAAATGACTGACCTTTTAGCAAAGATAGCTGGGAGCATTCCCATCTCGCTCATGCCAAGAAGCTGAAAGGCATCACCGCTCATTTCAGCCTCAAATAGTCCTAAATTAGACATAGCGGAAGCCGCTTGGATCCACCATTTAAGCCAAACTCCTCCTATTAACATCCCAACTTCCGCAAAGTATCCATCGCTCCACTCACTCGATGAGGTCCTCAAAGCCCCAGTTCCAGCAAGAAGTGGAACCAAATATGAAGAGACAACCAAAATCACAGCCCCAAATAGTGCCTTTGGGAATGTCTTACTGGGGTTTTCAACCTCCCCTGCAAGAGTACTAGCCTTGTCCCAATAATTCAGATTCCAAAACATGCTATTGAAGTATTCCCTCCAATCCACTTTACTAAAATCTACAACCAGCCATTGTTTAGGCCTAATTTGAGGAATCGAAAGCATACCCATTACAACAAATGGAAAGAGTGAGAAAGCAGCAAGTGAAACAGCTGAAAATCCAACAATGTGTAGGCCCCTATAGTTCAAATACGTCAAAGAAGCTGTAATACCTAAAAGAGCAGGAATTCGAGCAATTAATCTGTTAAAAATGGGAAAAGAATGCTTCAAGTAATCAAGAAACAGCACAGGATAAAGGGCATTATCCATAACCCCACTAAACCATTTCCAAAACCCTTCTTGAAAACCCCAAAAACTACCAAAAGCTGAAGATATCCAAATAACATATCCACCATTTTCAGGAAAGCTTGTGGCTAGCTCTGCTGTAACTAGAGCTTCAGGAACACTCCAAATTAAAGGAAATATCAAGAAACCAAGTAAAGACAGCAAAGGACCACCTCCTGCCTTCACCGTATCCTCCACACCAAAAGGACCTCCAGATACATCATAGAATATCAAAGCAATAAGCGGCAATAATGTCAATTTTGGAGCTGTTTTGACTCTGTTTTTAACATCACCTGGTAATCCCTCTTCACCCATCCACGGGGAGGACAGGAAAAAGAAAGAAAGATTCAAACTTCCACCCTGTATTCAATTGAAATAATTCATTAGCCAACTGGGTTATGCATAAAACTTAAACCTTTATGGATTATGAAGCATGTTCTTCAATTCCAATCAACAAAAAGATAAGAACTTGTTCGGAGAAACTACCTGTTAGATTAAATTGTTTCTGCCTGAATTCCTAAAAGTAGTATCTAAATATTAAATTCTTTCTCTAATATTTCTTTTTTTGGAGCTGGAAGGAGTTGAAATTTTGCAACCAACAGAAGAGAAAGTTGAATATTGATCGAAAGAAAAGGAGAGAAAGTTGAATTATAAGATATGCTGCAAAAGTAAGAACACGAAGCCCACTCTCTGCGGCAGAGAGTGGGGCGTATAGGGAATAGGGACTAGTCATTGTTCATATTCTTTTAGCATATCAATGAAATAATACCATCTATTGAAAAACAGACAATAGATAAGATAAAAACCATTTCTGAACAGTCCTTTTAAAAGAAAATCCAATTGAGCTTTGTTTTATTTATTTAATAATTTAAAATACGCCGATAAAATTATTGTCAGTAATAAAATATAATTTAAAAATTCTGATGTAAATTATTATCGATGATAAAAATATTTTTTAAAAATTTTAATAAAATTAAATATTTAAAATTTAAACTAATTATTATTTCTCAATTATTACTATTATCTGCGAATTTTTAAATACATTCAATTTTTTAAGTTTTTTTTAATTGAAATCTATTATTCCTAATTTGTTTTTATTAATGCAAGTAATTACTCATCAAATCTATTAAATTATATTCAGGAATTGTAAATAATATAATTAATTAATCGTTTATCTGCTCTTTTCTTTTGTCGTCTTTATCTTACATTAATAGATAATAAATTGATGTGCATTCTTTTAAAAAAAAAAATGTTCTATTTTAGTTACTTTAAAGCGGCAATGCAGTGTGTATTATTCAAATTTGATCTTCTCAAGTCATCAAGATTTTCATTTTAGCATCATTATTTATATCATAAAAGATAATTATAAAGATTAGAGTTGCAATTACATTGATTCTTAATAATTTTTAAAATCAAATCAAGTCAAGTTAAATTTCTAAAATTTGAACTAAATTCAATATTATTTATAACAAACTCGAATTTAATTTGTTTTGAAATAATTAGAAATTACATTTGGTTTAAAAATAACCTGTTTAACTAAATAAAAATTTAAATAATTTCTTTATAAATTGAGTTTCAAATATGATGGTGTTTATAGCTCTAACAATATTTTCACTCTTTTTATATAATTAAGTTCTAACTTGCATTTATGACTATAAATGAATAAATTCACTCGTGAACTATTTGAAGTTAATTCGATAAAGATTTGCTTAAACTCTACTAATAGAGCTTATTTGAAAAATTAGTCGAGTTCAAGCTAATCGAAACTTGTTCCATTAGATTTATGAGCTAAATTGTACATATGCTCATGAGCTAGCTTGAAATTCTTGTATCAATAAATATAAAATTCACATATTTTTATTTATATTAAATATTAAATTTCAATTTGAATATATTTACTAAGATAGAATTATAAATTTATCAAGCATAACATGCTATTATTTTTTATATAAATATCTTTAATAAATTGATAAATAATTAAATTTATATTTATATTTATTAAATTTATTTAGATTTGATTAAGCTCCAAAGAGATAAAAAGTTTTAATGAATTATGCTTGAATTTGGTTGGAAAATAAAGAAGAATAGCTATAATAAAAAGATTCTAATTAAATTATTTAAATAAAAAATAAATATTAATATATTAATTTAAAATTAATAAAATAAGAATTATTACTATTTATCAGCATTTTAAAATTCTTTTATAGTTACTGTAATAATAATAGTAATATCGGAGGCGATAAAATGCTAAAATTGGGAGCGAACGTAACAAAAATAATAGCGATAAGAGTTATAAATTATTTAATTATATTTAAATTATATAATAATTTTCAAAAACCATTACTAATTTTTTTAATTGTTTTTTATTTATTAAAAAAATAATCCTCAATTTTTTATTATTTTTAGAATATAATTATTTGAATTAAATATATAAAAATGTAGATTAAAAAATCATTAAATTTAGAAACGAAGCACAGTGGCAAATTGAACAAACTCCTATTATTTCGATCTCCAACTCAAATGTTCAAAATTCATGTCCTCGTTTCTAATAAAAAAGAATAGTCATTGTGGAATAACACGCGCCACTGAAGCAAGTGAAGTGGGTATCTTCATGATTCTGAAAGATACGAGGCCCTCGATTACAGGAGCGATTACTGGCCTATCAATTATAGGAGTAATTATTAACATGTTCGTGTTCATTTGGAATGGCTTTCTTTTATTTTTTTGATCAAATAATCCGAGTAGGGGGGGAGGGAACAAAATTGTTAACTGTAAAAACGACCAAAAGATTACCAACTACTACTGGTATAAATTTTAATTATGCATTTTGCCCCATTAATGTTTGTCTAATTAAAATATCTCCACTGCAAAGCCACTATTCTTTACAGCTGCATCTCTCTTTTTTTTCTGTGTTCCTGTGAGAATGTCTGATAACCCATTGCAGCCTCTCTTTCTTACCTTTCAAAAAGTATCAAATTGCATCCAGACCCATTTCTCCAGTTTCATAAGCCAATCCAATCACCACCCATCGCTTGCTAATAAAAAGCCTCTCTTTTCGATTTCATCGTCTAATATAATCACATCTGATATTGACACTGCCCTTATTCAACAACCTAAATATATTCTCAATAAGGTAAAAAACCTTAAATTCACTACAATGTGGTGAATTTTAATTTGGGCTTTTGTTATAAAGTACAGTGCTTGTTTTGGTTTGGTGTGTTTGGGCATAAAAATTAAGCTCACTATCTGTTTGACAAAATTCCTGAATGATGATAGGTCCTTATTAGAATCCTTATTTACTTCGCTTTAAAGCCTAAACTTGTATATATATATATATATATATATAAAGAAGCCTAAAATTTGTTTGTTTGCTGGAATTCTGGAAACTACAGTAAAAAGTCCGTACTCTAATGTGTTATATGATCATTTGATGTCGTTAATTTCTATTCAGGATGAACTTGACAACTGAGAAGCATAATGCTAAAGAGCTGATAGAAGAACTGAAATGGGTGATACTTGAGTCCAATTAAGTAGATAGAGGGTGATTTAGAAAGATTATAAATATACTTAGTGTGTGGGAAGTATAGGATTGATGTTTGTATAAATAAATTTGTGCTTGTTTAAATTTTTATGACTTAATTTCTTCAGGGAACATCTGCTGCACCAGTGACTAAAGAGGAGCTTGGAAGAGCTACTTGGACTTTCCTTCACACACTTGCTGCCCAGGTTTTCACGTTGTTATATGTTAGATTATTTATCAATAGTATCTTCTAAAAATGCGTTCCATGCAATAAAAAACGGGAAGTAAAAAAATGGAAAAGAAAATTAAGAGTTTGAGCTGTTATCCTGTTTACTTTTATTGATACAAGGAGCAAGACCACAAAATTCCTTTCAATATTTTGCCACTTATTGTATCAATTCGTTAACTTGAAGCTCTTTATAACCTCCACAGCTTTCAGTATAGAGCTTCGCTCTTCTTTGTGTCAACAAATCATGGCATTTCTTTTTCTTAATTGCTAAAGTCTTGATCATCCAAATTTTTTCTTAACAAAATTTTGTTTTATTTCAGTATCCAGAAAACCCAACCAGACAACAGAAGAAGGATGTGAAACAATTGGTATGATACTCTCTTAGCCTCGCAGTGCTCTCATGATTAAACACCATTTCTTGGCATTACTATTTGTTCATTGCTTAGCCTTGAAGTTAATTATTATTGAGCTTACATCAAGCTGAATTTTCCTTTCCATTGTTATGTGGAGGAAGCCTTAACGTGATTCTTGTTCACAATAAGTCAAGAGAGAGCAGTCCATAATATGAGGGATTGAGGACCTAGAGAACTTTCTTGAAAGGCAAGAGTATTAAATTGATAGTGAAGAGTTTTCTATAACTATTATGGAGCAAAGAATAGGCTGCCTGCAGCATAGAGTGCTAAAGTTGAGGAAAATCTCAAAATTTAACCTCTACATTTCTTGTAGGGGTAAAGTCCTTGTATTGAGGGAAAGTTGACTTGGAAACTGCATCATCTTGTGTTGTTGAAAAGTTATTCACTGTCATTTTGGTCCATTCCATTCTAGAACCATGTATATTAAATTGAATTTTAAAAAAATTTATGCATTCAGTCAAAAAGTCAGGATTTCTTCACCACAGTGTGGAATCAGAAGCAATTAAACAAATGTTACATAAGTGGATTCACACTAACTTGCAAAAGTTTGGCGCTCAACCAAGGTTGTCATATTTTGGCTGGGACTAGGATTAGTGAGTTGCAGGACTATTTCACTATTTATTGTTTTGACTCCTATACTTTCTTGGAAAGAATAATATGTATATAATAAATGCCAGAGTTCATTATCTCAGCTTTTGTTTGTTAAGAATTATAAGTCTCAAAACAATTTAAACTAGAAACTATTGCATTCAAACTATCTGTAATTCACTATTTGTTGCTGATAAATCAACTTATTATAAGAACTGAAACTAGATTTCCTAGTCAAAATAATAGAGAACCGCTAAGACTAACTAACCCAGACTGCTTTAATTTGCAGATGGCAATACTATCTCGAATGTACCCTTGCAAGGAATGTGCAGACCACTTTAGAGAAGTTCTGAGGTATGTTCTGTTCTTCTGCATCCCCTACTCCCAAAGTGTTCCCAAGGAGTGTGTTGAGTTTGTTGTTTCATGGATTGTGGTAATCGCTTGTCATTCCACTCTATGCTCCAACCCAGATACCAAGCTAATTTTACTTGTGCAATGTGCACACAGATAGAGAGAAAGAGAGTACTTGTTCATGATCCAGTTTAAAAACATTATTAATCTACTTTTAGAATTTATTGTAAATTTTGCCCTTAACAGAGCACAATGGAGAAAAGGAGCTTTGGTGGCAAAATTCACTAGCTTGAATTTACTGTTGAGTGTTGGGATCTCTAAAAATGAAACTGCACGTGCTTTTTATGAAGATGAGACTAATCTGAAGTTTATATTTCTTGAATTGTTTGTTCCTTGACATGTTTACATTTCTAAACCTGTGCAAAAATAACATCAAAGTTTCCACAATTTCTAGTTAATACTCCAATATCTTGGACAATTCTTCCCTTTTGTTTGCCCCCTTGCTTTAAATTACAAAAGCGAAGCTTTTAGTAAAATGGTTACCTTGTTTCCTAGAGTATTTGCATCATTAATGGCTGCCACTACATTTTTCAGAGTAAATCCTGTGCAAGCTGGATCACATACTGAGTTCTCACAATGGTTATGCCACGTGCATAATGTAGTTAACAGAAGGTAAGTCTGCATTTTCCTGGTGATACATGGCAATGCTTCTGGGATTTGGACGCTCATTTGTGTGATAGTCTAAAGTAGAGAACAACTAAGTGATTGTTTAAAGGTGTGAAACCAAATCATACAGCTCTCATATTTATGAAACCAAATCAGGTTTACACCTTTTGACCTAATCTTTTTTTTAGTGTTGCTTACATGTGGGTGATTTTGTACAGCCTTGGCAAATTGGTATTTCCCTGTGAGCGGGTTGATGCTAGGTGGGGCAAGCTAGAGTGTGAGCAAAGAGCATGTGATCTGCAAGGAACTGCATCGAATTTTGGAGATTAACATATTTATGCACTGAAACTAAGAAAATTCTACTATTACTGTTAAATACTGGTTTATTTATACCAATACAGGAATACTATTGAGTTACCGAATCAATTTTGTTTTCACTGGATGGATGAATCATCTATTGAACCAGCCTTTTATGCTGAACCTTAAAATGCAGTTCCATATCATTAGTAACATGATATAATCTTTCATTCTGTGAAGAGATCAAAACCCACTCCCAAAACGACAAAAAGCAGAACTTCAAAAGATTGTAAAACAGAAAATGAAAACCAACTGTAGTATTTTATTTTCTTCTTCTTCTTCTTCTTCTTCTTGGGATCGATTATCTTCAACTACAATCAACTGTAAATATATTAACTAAGTTAACCCTAACAGTAGTACTATTGTAGAGCTAACTGCTAGATGAGGTAGTATCTTGTGTCAGCTCGACCGCACGAAATGGAGGCGCCTCGCCAAATTTCAGTATATAAGCAGTCTCATACACAGGCCTCAGCTGCATAATCACTTGGGCATCTAGATATGCATCACAAGCAAAGCACCAGACCGACAAGTCACTGTATTTGCAAAATTAAAACCCACAACAACAAAAAAAAAATCAAAATTTGAACTTTGGAGCTGATACCCATAAGAAAATATATATTTCCAAAGCAAAGAGAGCTAAATTACTCCAAAAATAAAATAAACAATCGTGAAATGGAATACCTATAGCTCAGAGCAACACAATGGTGTGTTTGGTGATAGTGTTGCAGCATATGTTTGTTTACAAAGCGGCTACAAAGAACATCCTTACATGATAAACATAACCAGTTCTCACTAGGATGTTGGCACCTAAGACAGCAAAAGATTGTTCCACATATCAGAAAAACATTAAAAAAAAAAAACTAACAGCATTTATACATGGTTATAAGATTCATTTATCAATGTAAACATAATTCTAATTTGGCATGGTTTCATTTCTTTCAAAATGCCTTGTTGGTTACTGATTCTTTGTGCTAGATTTCAAGTCAGTTCTATTTGAAAAAAGAAAAATCAATCGCAACAAATCTTGTGCAAGAAGTGAACTGAATTGAATTCTCGGAAAATCATGTCAGTTTTAGTGTGAATTCATTTCCTTCAAAATGCCTAGTTTAAATTAAACAGAATTGAATTCAAGCAACTATTAGATTCCCAAACATTCGAATTGACTAAATAGAATTAAAAATTTTAACTCTATAATTTCTTACATTTTCAAACATTCCGAACCCACCCAAAAGACAACAAAAAAATAAAATAAAATAAAAATTGATTCTTTAAGCTGCTAAACCTGTGACAAGGAGTATCAGGAGTTGAAATGTGTGAGAGATCAGAAGACAAAGAACCCAAATGATCACAAGATGTTTTAGCCTCGACCCAACCCGATTCCGACCCGTATACTGTCATCAGCTCGTCATCTTCTTCAAGTCCCTGTTGCTATAGTCGTAACATATGATTTAATTAACAACAACAAGAGGAGGTTACTAAAGTATTCGAAAGCTAAGCCGGATATTTTCTTTCTATAACAGACTCTAAATTCTATGTAAAGGAATGAGATATAATACCAGATGAGGAGAAGGAGATGAAGAGCCTGAAGCAGCAGCTTGGTTCGCCATTGAAGCAGTTTGTGTAGTGCGATACAAAACGGTGACGGCCTGAATTGTAAGAATATTTGTGCTTTGGGGAGAGAAGCATTTTTTCTTTTTCTTTCTTTTCTGTAATCAATTAATGTTTCAGTCTGGAAATAAATTTTTGGAATGATTTTTTGACTTAATTTTTATTTTTAAAATTATAATTAAAGCAAACCCGAACTAAATTTGATTTAATATAGTTCAATTTTTTAAGAATTTATTAATAAAAATATGGATTTTAAGTAAAAAGTCTAGTGATATTTAACGATTATTTTGAACAAATTAAAAATATTATTTGGATTTTTTTTGCTAGTATTAAAGCATTATTTTTTATTTAAATATTTACCAAACAGTTAATACAAAAAAAAATTATGAGCATGATATATATTTGAAATTTTTTATTTAAGACAAATTGAATTATGAATATTTAATTTTCTTAAAAGATAATGTTCTCACAAAAAAAAATATTTGTGTTATAAAGCACGAATTTAAGTAGAGTTAGATTTAATATAAAAATGAGATAAAATCTATTATGTATATAGATAACAATATGTGGAATAATATTTGGAGTAAACGTAAAAAGAAAATAAAAAAATAATAACAACTAAATGGTTAATAGATAAATAAAAATTAATAAAAATCTATTAATATAAAAAAATTATTTTAAAGGTCAATTCTATATTTATGTGTCTAAACTTTAGCTATTTTATCGGTTTAATATTCTAACTTTTGATATAAGTTAACGAACATCTGAATTTTTTTTTATAATATTTTAATAGTTTTTGACATTGTGTCTTTATTCAATACATCCTCGTGTATTGCCTAAAGGTGTTTATATATTACAAAAAAAAAATTCAGGTGTATGTTATGTTAAATTAAAAGCTAAAAATATTTAAATATTAAAATGAATAAAATTCAAGTGTTTATTATGTCAAATTGAAAATTCAAGTGTTAAACTGACTAATTAATATAAATTCATGAACATAAATATGCATTTGACATTGTAAGAGATAAAATTTATAAAAGTCATTTATAAGATAATGAACTTTATAAAAAGTTATTAAAAATTTATGAACTCTTAAAAAGTAACTCACTTAAAAACTCTATAACTATCTTTGTAAATTTTATTTGAATATACCTTCCTAAATTAAATAAAGACATAGATAAACTCGTTTAATTATAATTTAAACTTAATCTTTCATGAATGTTAGTTTTTATTTAGAAGAGTGCTAGTTTTTAAAAAATAGATTTCTAAATTTTATTTATTTATTTTATCTTTTATAAATAATTAAATATTTATTTAATAGCTTTATTATAAAATATTTATTAAATAATACATAACCAGCTTGGTCATCGTTTAACCAAATCGACCATTATATTATGAATTAGTTTTGGTTTCTAAATTAAATGGAACAAAAAAGATTTAGTTTGGTTTAATTATGGTTTAAAAATATAAAAATTATATTTTGACTTTGATAAGATTATTTATAATTGTAAAGAACTTGCTATAATGATCAATATAATGGATATTGTTTTCACTAAACAAATTGCTAATAGAGTAGCACATGCTTTAGCTAGTAAAGCAATTGTTGATAATATTTCTAAAGTTTGGCAACATCCTCCTAATTTTGTGGAGCAATTACTTTTGTTAGACAATGTCCAATCTTCATTTCTAATGAACTTTATATTTTTATCAAGAAATGAAGGTATTCTTCATTGCTTTTGAAACCCATTATATATGAATTTTAATTTTGTGAGATGTTAATTTTAATTTACTTTAGATTTTTAATTTATTATAATATTTTTATAAAATAAAAGAAATAATTTTGGTTTTAATAAATTACAAGTTATATATTTTTTACACATAATTATAAATAGTTTAACTTTTATAAAATATAAATATTTCTACATACATCGATTATATATATTTTAGTTTGTTTTTGAAAATAACATTCTATTAAAATTAATAAATAATATAAACTGACAAGATATATTATCTAAACTGAAGTTAAATAAATATAATATAGATCAATTTATAATTACTTTAGTTTAATTTATTTGTAAACTATTTAGTTAAAAATTTTGCATAATCTGACTAAATTAAACCATATGACCAATCTTAATTAAATAATTTTTATCTTTTTAATATATGAGAAATCTAATTAGCTTGAACTAACAACATAAAATAGTCAATTAATTATAGTTAGCATATAAATAAAAATCCATTTAATATAGAGGTAAATATTTGAATTCAAGACTTGTAAAATAGTCATTTCATTATAATCATCATATAAATAAAAATTTATTTAATATAGAAATAAATATTTGAATTCAAGACTTATATTTTTTACAAAACAAGCAAAATTAAATAATTTTATTTACAAAATAATAGATAATATTTTTGACAAGAAGAGTCAAGATATAGTGGTTAGAAAAACTTTTTAAATTAAGAAGATCTATAATTATTATTAAAATTTTTCTAATAAGCGCCTCAAAGATGATTGAGTAATTAAATTAGTTAAAATTATATAATTTTATTTATTTTTTATTATTTGTATGAAAAGAAACTTATATCAAAATTTTATTTTTATTTCATTTATATATCATGTAGGCTAAGGCAATTTTTATTTAACTAGTAATTTAAAAAGTGTGATATTTATCTTTTGTAATTTTGACGCTTCCATGAGACCATCATATAATATAAATACTGAATGTAGAAAGAAAATAGAAAATACATAAAATAAATTTGGATTCACACCCATGGGTCCAAACCCGAATGAAAAGTTTGACTAGGGTTTTTGTTTGGCATCTCTATAAATACTTTCTTTACTCTTCGAAAATCCCCTGCTAATCTTAGAGTTTTCTGCAACTCTCGAGCGGCTCTGCGTTTCCAAATCTTCAAAAGAAATCATGGGTCACTCCAACGTTTGGAACTCTCACCCTAAGAACTACGGGCCTGGTTCTCGTACCTGGTAACAAAAGTTTTATTGTTTGTGTTTGTTTCCCGAGAAAATTAGAGTAAAAGCAAAAAGAATAAACTTTAATGTGAACATAATGCCTTTTTTTAAGTTGGTTTTTATGAAGTTATCTTTTAATGTTTGAATGGGATGTTTGTTTATATTACTTGATTGGCTGCTGCTTGTTTATTGCCAATCTCTCTTAGAGTTTGCTGGTTGCTTTATACATATATTGAATAGCATATGATATAGGTACAGATAGAAAATCTTGTCAATGAGATTGATCCCAGGTGGAAACGACAGTAATTGCTTGTTTATGATACAGTGAGTTAAGCCTCTAGGTATAAGATAATTGCACCTAGTTTTAGGCCGGGCAACAATTTTGTAGCTTTGCATAAATCTCTTGATATCTTTCTGTACCCAGTCACTAGCTTAATATTGCCATTTTTGAAGTTGATATGAATTGGTTTCAGGGTTTGATAAGTCTGGCAAATTTCTGTTAAGGTATCATTATTGTTGTTCATGTATCTGTATTGTGGATTGAGATGGTTACAAGTGAAGTCCAATATGTTTCAAATATAGCTTCCCAGTGCGTTATTGCTGTTAATGCATTTGTGGAGATGATTATGATTTAGATATACATTTTATAGTGAGTTATGGAGTCCGATCTCTGTTTTGCTTTTGTGTAGCCGTGTTTGTGGAAATCCCCATGGGCTTATCAGGAAATATGGGCTCATGTGCTGCAGACAGTGCTTCCGTAGCAATGCCAAAGAAATTGGCTTCATCAAGGTATGCATTAATGGTTGTGAGTTACTTGCATGCATTGAATGAATGTTATTGATCTTTGAAATTGGTATTCATTCTTTATTTTTTCTTTTCTTGCAGTACCGCTGAAGGGTAACCTCTTGTTCTACAATAGCAGAGAACAAGTATGGAGTAATGGTTTCTGTTTGAATTGAAGTCTAAGGAAACTTTTTGTTTAGATGATGTATTGAACTCGAATTGATGTTGGACAAAACATATGTGGAATGCAGCGAGAATATTTTGGAATCACTCCTTTAAGGATGATTCTTTTTCTGATTCTATCTCTTTTGTTTTCATGTATTCTTACATCTGTTCAATGTATGGTGTTATGCCTGTGGGATCAGTTAAAAGCGAGAATTTTTACTAGCCATAGAGTCAATGATCTTGTTTAACTTGCAAAGTTTGGCATTATATGGCAATACTTGCCTTGGATAACCATGACAACCACATTAAAGGACAGATTTGAACCACCGCTGCACACACGCAAGTAGTAGAGTAATACATCATCATTGACATTGAGTTGCCGCCCCCCACATTAGGTTGTTTGTAAGCTCAAAGACAAATATTAGTGCTAACAAACTAGACAAAAGATGACCAATTAGCATGTGAGTTTTCTTCCCTTTTATGTGATATTAGTGGCAACTAAACAGTTTTGAGCCTTTTCTTATGCTGGTTGGCATTTAGTGGTATAATTTTTGTTAATTTTAGATTTAGCCAGTGCTCAGCTTTGATGATAAGATGTCACGAGCCTGTTTGCTGAAGTCATGAAGGCCAACTGTTGTTTAGAATATTTCATTGTTTGTTTTCTTTAGGAGAAGGATGTCATCCCTAAAATTAGATGCAAGAACCCAGTTTCTGGTTTTATGTTAGTTGAATTTCAGACCATTATAACATTGCTTGTAATTTTGCATCTGTTGACTAGTTGGTTTTGAATATTTGTGAGTGGCACATTACTCCTTTGATCATACCCATTGAATCGTTGATACTGATGAGAGTGTCTGCAATTTGGGTTTTGGTTATGGTCATTGGAACTTGGCTTTTAAATCCCAAGCTATCCCTCTTATGGTAGATTAGTTAACATTGAAGCTTTAAGAAGTTTCACCAAAGTAGTGGCTGATTTAAATTGGTTTCTTTTGTATTGACAGTAAGTTACCCTATCAGCGCTAGTGAATTGTTTCCCTCTTTCTTACCATATGCCTTCATGTAAGAGTGATCGTCTTTTCTGCTAGACTTTTTGCTGTAAATTTAACGGGTGCTTTTGTAAAACTGTTATTGTCACCGTACTATATATATATATATATATATATATATATATATATATATTTATTTGTGTGTGTGTGGGCTTCATTGTCGATAGTTCAGGCATCGCTTTTTCTTCACAAATCAGATTTGCTTTGATTGTTTGCTTTTTTATAAACTAGAAAGAAGTAGCAAGTTTTCTTGGTTAGTTTTCTTACTGTATTTCTTTGTATGGACTCGTATTCTTGACCATCGCCAGACTAGTAGTTTTAATGACCTAAAACCTGCCTTCAATTGTGCATTATCTTCTATCCTATATTCACATTTCTGCAATAAGCTCCATGGGTCACCATCAACCAGAGGTTTACTGTCTTTAATTCTCATTAACTTCCTTGTCACATTTCCTGAATGTGCCTCTCTGTTGCAAAGTAAATAACTTAATGAATGACTGAAAAGCTTTTTCCGGTTGATTTTCTTTTCATACAAGGTGTCCAATTAATGACCCATTAATAGGGTAGAATCTTCAACTAATCATTGGTTATCATGTCTTTGCCTCACATCACCAACCTACAATGCATTAAAAAAGGATAATTTCAATGATGAAGCTTAGCACAAAAACTTTCTACTTTCTGCTTTCTTTCTAGTTTAGGCATATTTAAATAAGCTATCATTTCACCCCATGTGCTCTCCTCTTTCATTATATCCTCTTACAGAATCACACATTCATTCTATTGGGCCAGGTCAAGAAGATGCTTTCTCAGCATCATGTAAACGTTTAGCTTTGTACATTTAAGTACTTTTGCTTAATCATGACATGCCTGCAACAACAGGCACAGATGCAGCTTCAGTTATAATAATCTTGTCTGTTAACATTGGAATGAAAGCTGTACAGCAAGATGAGAAGTCCTAGTGCCAAGTTAATCTGGTGAATTCTCCGGCCTTTTCCATGGGCAAAATTTATCATCAAACACATCTTTTTGTATGAAATAGTGAACTAGCACCTCATACTTTACGATTTACCTATTAGACACTTCTACTTGTTGAATTAATAACATGTAAATACTTGAGTGTTGACTTAACACAAGAGTGTAATTCAAGCACACTCAAAATGTCAAAAAGTTTAAGAGGAAATATGTTAATTTATAAAAATATAAAAAACTTTAAAAATAATTATAGTGATTAAAAAGAAATATTACATAAATCATGGAATGATAAAAATATTTAGAGAGATCAAAAAAGATATTTTAGAAAAAATTGAGGATTAAATTGAATTTTTATTACAATAATGGTGACGTGCATCCATTTATTTTTAACTTTTTGAGTCTGTCGTGAGTTACATATATGCCAAGTTAGCACTCAAGTGTTTATATACGATCAATTTAGTAAATAGAGGTATTTGATAGGTAAATAGTGAAGTATGAGGTGTTAGTTGACTATTTCGTACAATTTACTCCGAAATTTTAGAATATGATTGTTTGTTTAGCTATATAATTTACTCCGGAGTTTTAGAATCGTGTAAGAGCAACAAAATCAATAAGAGTCTCTTCTAGCTTAATTAAAATTTTGATTTCGATATTTGAGTATGCAACTGCGTTAGAACTCTTGAGATAATATTTTATCCGCAGTCAAACACTAAAAAGGTGGACTAAATATATAGAATCTAAGCTTAAATTGAAAATGAACAGAATCTAAGACCATATAGATAAGATAGTAAAAATCTCTTCTAGCTTAATTAAGATTTCGAGTTTGATATTTGGGTATGCAGTTGCATTTAAACTCTTAAAATAATGTTTCACCACCCGTAAATATTTTAATCGGCGTTACTCTATATTAACTTTAAATACATATACATCACCTGGATACATGTAAGAAGAAGAAGAACAACTTACAGTCCAAGGCCAGTACTAACACCGACATATCAACCAAGCATGGGCTAATCAATTTAGATTACCTTCATCAACAAAACAGTACAGAAATGGATTCCTGTGTTCAGCAGATACTCTAAGTCTGCTACATGGCCAAAGCTAATGTCGTTACATGGAATCTTGATTAACTTGTCTTGTTGCGATCTGTATCATGAATTCTTTGTCTTCTCTGAGACAGCTAGAAACACGAACAGGAGTAGAAATGACATGAACTGACATAAGGATTTCATCTACCTTGCATTATTTTACAGATACAGAGCCAATACACATGTTAAACACCAGTCATTCTCTAGCTTCTCTGCCACTTCTTCCAAAATTACTTTGGTAAAAATCAGATCTTGAAGTTTGGTTTTTCCATTTTTTTTCCCTTTTTTCCATGATCAGATATTTGTATCTAATAAGGCTGATAACTCGACTACTGAACTATTCATCAATAAGACCATCTCCGATTTCGCATGTTCTTGTTTTTGATTGTCAAAGTATTACTAAGTTTTCCCTGCTTGTACGGTTAATCCCATTGGGATTTTTCTGAAACTAGAAACCTATTAGGTAGGCATTAGTTTGCTTTCAATTAGTACATAAACATTACTCAAACTAATCAGATTTGGCCTAACAAAGTTTAACCTACTGATGAATGCTTCAAAACTAACTCAATAAACCTCCACACACACACACACCTAAAATAATCTACATAAGCACGAACATACAAAAAAAGCAGCTGCAATAATCTATTTCACCAACTTGCTTGAATCTTATTTCTTCTCCTTCAAGTTAGTTTTTGTGCCTCTATTCACATTTCTTTCAAGAAACCAATCAATTATCCCTATCATTGAAGTATTACATCTGTAATTTCTCATCAATGCTTCATCTCTCCAATTAGATTATATCAGATGTTTATTTCTTTCTTTTCTCTCTAGTTCCACAGTTATCAAAACTTCCGCACTTAGCAGCCTCATAACAGTCGAGTGACTTTCTTGTAGTGTATTTCAGAATATTGATTACTTTTAAAGATTTAAATGAACTTAAAAACTCTATGCCATTGAAATGGGCAATCTCCTAACATTTTAGAGACACATTTGATTCTTGGGTTTTCCCCAAATTGAAAAATTGGAAAAGAAAAACAATAAAATTTGAAGGTGTGCATATGTCATAACATGTAGGTCACCTATCACAAGTCTAATAGCTGAAAGAGAGGTTATGTGATAGTGATTCTTGGAAAAAGAATGCTGTTTTCAAAATATTTTCTTTTTTTATTCACTATTGAATCTTCAATACTAAGAAAATATAATTCTAATAACTATCACTGAAATCAGAATTTTAGTGCATGCAAAATGAGGTATTTAGCCACCAGCCACCTTTTTATATGTGCTAAAATAAATAAATAAATATTTGTTTATACATTTCCCTTATTTATTATTCTTTTTTTACTAACAACTAACCACATTTTTTTTCCCCAAAAGTGAGGCTGAAGTGGAAAGGAGAAGCAATGGTGGAAAGGGATAGATTCAGACAGATTCACACTGGTAAGCATATTACTATCACATTCAAAGTGGGTTAAGTAATACAGATTAAAATAAAACATTACTTAGTAGGTATGTTACTTTTAAACTAATTGTCCCATTGAGTGTGCCCTAAGTCACATGCCTTCAATTTCATCATTTCTTTCTTTTATATAGTCCTACCTTCACTAATAGGGGTCTACATACATATGTTTATTTTTCCCTCTTTTTAAGAATAAAAAATAATATTGATGGTTCTTATTATATTTCATAAACTTTTAAGGAAAAATAAAGTAAATAGTACAAGTTTTTTTAATTATTGATATATACATATTTACGAAAATCGATACTTTGATTCGGATTTTTCTGATCAAGAAGGTTCTTTTTCTTTTCAATAATTTACTATTTCAATCATATAAGTTTAATATATATATATATATACATAAAGTTACTTCGTTAGTTTTTTACGACAGTCGTCTCGAATTTGAATTTTATTATTTGATAATTTTTAATATTAACAGGATTTTTATTATTTTTATAATTTTCTCCTGTTGTATACATATATATTCTACAGTTCATTCTGCTGCCATAGTAAGAAAGAATAAATTGAAAATACCAAACAGTGAATTAGAATCCACAGAGGCTATAGTTTATATAAAACTAATAATACCAATTAGTTTCTACATTAATTTCACATGATCACAAGTATGGCTATCAGACATACGACCCTGTACCTCTTCATTTTCTTTTTATAGTTGACTACCATTGATTTTCATTTTCTTTGGGTCATACTAGTCCACTAGATTTGTCTTTAAAGGGACCCAAACACCAACTTGGAAAGTTACTTGAATTGAAAATGAAAAAATTTGCTGAAAATTTCAGGGAAGTTGACCTTGTTCTTTTTACATTTTAATTATTTTCTTTTGGGTTCATTAACTGTGAACACAAAATGGTTCAATTCATGTAACTATAATACCCTTTTGCAATGTCAATAAAATTAAGAAGGAAAGACACACCACAATAAAAAGGAAAAAGAATCAAACCATAAATGTTTAATCACACACAAAAAGAGAAAAAACATATTTCGATCCATTATGTTTTTAAGTCACTGATTTCTCTCTTTATAATATCATACGATGTGTTAACAGATCTGAAAAATAATTAGCTGAAACTAAAATATAAATAATTTTAAAAATATGAGAGAATAAATTAGATTTGAATCAGAAAGACTACAGTGAGAATTTTGTTATTTTGTAATAGTAAGGACCCATGTGAATTTTAGGGCAAATCTTGCATAAAATTTTCATAATTAGTCCAAAAAAGAAAAATAAGGGAGAGAATATCAAAGTAAGAAGCACAAACAAGAAATGCGTTAAAAGCAAGGGATAATTAGGTTGAGAATGATGGAATAAGATGTTGCATCTTGTATTATAAAATTTTAATTTGATTAAAATAATTAATTGACAAATGAGCTATAGCTTAGCTTGCAAAAATCACAAGGCAATTCTCTTTTTGTTGCTGCCCATTTATAAGAAACCTTTAACCAAATTGTCATTGATGGCAAATACCATCAAAATTCTTTGCCTTTTGTTTTCTGCTTGAGAGCCATTTTCATGAAGGTCAATTAGCTCATTCATGTCCACCTTAGGTACTTCTCTCTCTCCCTCTCCCTTCATTACTTGTTTGTATTCAAGTACTCTATGCTTGTGATAGTCAAGTAATTACCATATCACCATTCCTAATCCTAGCAATTAAAAAACTTAATACAATTATTGGGTTTTTCATTTTCTTGTTTTTGAAAAAAAAAAAAAAATATTTTATTCTTATTTTGTTGGATGATTTAAATCTTACTAAATAAGTATTTCTTAGGTATTCAGAATGAATGAATCAATTATTAATTTATATTTGTACTCATAGTATCTAATTAATTCTCATTTAATTAACATGGATTTATCTTATTAATTAATTTATGCTAATCTTTTTTTTTTTATCTCATCTAATCTCAGTAATTTGCAAATAATAATAATAATAATAATAGTTTAAAGTGATAGGAAAATGCCAAAATCATATGTGAGATACTCTGCCAGTCATTTTTGCACATATTTCTGTCAGAAATTATTTTATTTTTTCCATTTTTATGTGAAGTAGCTTAAGAATCCAATGGATGCTGTGCTTGTGACTGCTGTTCTTTTTTTTTTTTCTTTTTTTTTTTAAAACTAAAAATAAAAAATTATACAACTGTTTAATCATGTTCATTATTAAACACAATACAAAAATATATATATATTATTAAAATTAAAATTTTCCAGAAAATATTCATTAATAAACATTAATGATGGATTTTACTATATCGAGTTGTCATTGCAGACGAGGGTGTTTTTGTTTTGTTTTGTTTTTTATTTTTCTTTTTTATGCCGAATGCATTCATGTGAGGACTGGGACCAAAAGTTCACAAGCATGCCATCTCAAACAATTTAAAATAAAAAAATAAAAACACTAATAATGTTATTTATTGATTGCCAACTTTAATTGAAGAGCTTAATTCCATTCTTATTTGTGTTGTATTGATGATATTTGATTATTTGTCAAATTTTTTTTTGAGTTATAAATGAGAGAGCAAGATATTATTTTTTTTTAATAGAAGGCGGTTGTTTAAATTAAAATATATATATGCTATCGAGCTATGACTGTTAGTGCTAATTATTTATTAAATTAAATTATACTGGAGAGTATATTTTGATAGTATTTATCTAATTGTTGTAATTTATTAATTTTAATAATAAAATTTATGATTATTTTCAAATTAAAAATTTATAATTTCATTAACTTTTTACTATTTTTTTAAATTAATATTTTAGTGTTTTATTATACAGTCTCACTGCTGTTTTAAATTTACAATTTATACTATTGGATGATAATTTTGGATATAAAAACCAATTCTATAATTAGTAATAGAAAAATATAGCATGATTATATGATAAGATTAGGGATATATATAATTTCATAACTAAACATGATGAAGAGCAATATGACATCCATATATCGAATTTAGCATAGATAATATGCTTATAATATAATAAAATATTCATAAAATAATTGAATGCACTTAACTTGATATAAAAGCTATAATTACTCATCAATTACAATTTAATTAATTAATTAATTACTATTTACACTGTAAAAAAACTATAATTATTCATCAGATACATTTTTAAGTTCGTTAATTGCATCATCACTATCATCAAATCTCTCTAATCATTTCATCATTACCATATTGTCACACAAACTTAATATATTAGACCAAAAGAAAACCTATACCTTAACCATAACCGAAAGTTTTGCCCTAACTAATAATAATGGCTAAAAGAAATCTTATAAAATAAAAAACAAAAGTCTCTGTTATATATATATATATATATATATATATATATATATATATATATATATATATATATATATATATAAACATATATTTAAATACCAACAATTAGCTTTTAGATAATTTTACTTTATTATTAAATTGAAATGTTTCTAATAAAACATATTTATAGTCAGATAGTAAATATATATTATTGAAGTATAATTTTCTTCTTTTGTTTATAATATAATAAAAGAGAAAAGTACTCTAAAAATGAAAGGAATTTCTGATAAAAAATGAAATGAAATTAAATTAAACCATACATAAACATAATTACATAAACATAACGTCTCTCCAAAGAATCACCAAAACCAAAAACCTCAAAAGAGAAAAAAAAAAAAAAAGGAACATCACTCCCAATCTGCAACTCTCTCCTTCTCAAATCTCACCTTTCACCAACTCTCTTTCTCTCTCTCTCAAGACCCAGTTACCAATTAGCACTGAAAATGCAAAAAAACCCATCAAAAACCCATTCTTGGTTCCTCATTTCTTGCTCAATATTATAACTTTTTTTTCTTTACCCATATCTTTAATATTTTTTTCTGGTTTTGCAGGTGTTAGAAGATTAGCAATGAAACCTATTTCTTTTTCTACATATTCTTCATCTTCCATGTGAGGACTGCAAAACCCAAATCTTTATTTCAAGAAACAATGTGAGAAACAGAAAAAAAGATTGTACCTTTATTTTCTTGTTTTACCTCTTCTGCTATGATGGTGGCTGCTATTTCCACTGATAATGCTAAAACCCCAAATAATCCAAGAAGACCTCCACTTTTACCTTCAGAGAAAGACAATGCTCATGTTCAATCAAGAAAACCCAGAGGTAAACAAGTCCCTTCTAGATATCTTTCACCTTCTCCTTCTTCCTCAACAACAACAACTAGTACCACTACGACTACTAGTTCAAGTTCTTGTTCTTCTTCTTCAGTTCCTAAAAGATTTCCTTCACCATTACTTTCAAGGTCTACTAATTCGTTTTCTACACCTAAAAGATCCCAATCTGTTGATAGAAAGAGGCCAGTGGTGTCTCAAAGGCCAGTTACTCCAAATCCAGAAGCTAAACAAGGCAATGTAAGTGAAATGTCAGCTGCAACAAGAATGCTAATTACTTCAACAAGGAGTTTATCAGTTTCTTTTCAAGGCGAAGCCTTTTCACTTCCGATTAGCAAAGCAAAGGCCGTGTCTTCTTCACCAAATGTGACTAGAAAGGTGACTCCTGAAAGGCGAAAATCGACCCCTGTGAGAGATCAAGGTGAAAATTCGCGGCCTTTGGATCAACATAGGTGGCCTGGGAGAAGTAGAGGTGGGAATTTGGCTTTGAATGAAAGGAATCCTTCACTGTCTAGGAGTTTTGATTGTAGTGTTGGTGGTGATGAGAAGAGGGTTATGGGATCTGGGTTTATGAGTGTTAAGTCATTGCAGCAGTCTATGATTGTTGATGAGAGAAGGTTGAGTTTGGATTTAGGCAATGCTAAGCGAAACCCAGATGTTAATAGTTCAGTGAGTGACTCTTTTGTCACTGGTGATCTTACTGCTTCTGATAGCGATAGTGTTTCCTCTGGTAGCACTTCAGGATTGCAAGATTTTGGTAGTGGGATTTCTAGAGCAAAAACTGGGCCTCGTGGCATTGCTGTTTCTGCAAGGTTTTGGCAAGAAACTAACAGCAGGTTGAGACGGTTGCAGGATCCAGGTTCTCCGTTATCTACTAGTCCTAATCCAAGAACGAGTATTTCTTCAAAGACTATTCAATCAAAAAGATTTAGTAGTGATGCTCCAGTGGCATCTCCCAGAACATTTGGTTCTTCACCTATTAGGGGAGCTACAAGGCCTGCGTCACCTAGTAAGCTTTGGACACATTCAGCTTCATCTCCATCAAGAGGGATTTCTAGTCCTTCAAGGGGGAGACCTATGAGTAGTAATTTGAGCAGTATGCCTTCAATTCTTAGTTTTGCTGTTGATTTAAGGAGAGGGAAGATGGGGGAAGATCGAATTGGTGATGCACATATGCTGAGGCTTTTGTATAACCATTATTTGCAATGGCGGTTTGTAAATGCAAGGGCAGACGCTACCTTCTTTGTGCAGAGAGTGAATGCAGAGGTATGATAATCGATGTTCAGTCTACGTATATATCTTTAATTTTGTTTTATTTCTTAAGTCCTCTAAGAACATGGATTTCGTACAGCATACATTCTTCATTTGGTGTGTAAACATAATTGTATGTTTCTAGGTTCTTGTATGATGGTTTCCTTTTTTTTTTTTTTCAGTTAATGAGTATTCCTTGTCTGTACAGTAACATATTTGGCATGATGTAAGCATTAGATATAAGTTCCTAAAGATGACAAACTAATAATTGCATTTACTTGGACTAATATCAAAAGTACAAATATATGAAAGATGTAAATATGTGTGTTTGAGAGCTGGTGAGTGGGTTGCTTATGGATGAAGCATCTTGAGGCACAAATCGAGAATTGCATTTAGTTGGAGCAAGTAACATGATAGATACAACTTTAAAGAGGTGTGTATTTGTGTTGAAGAGTTGATGAGTGGATAAGTTATGGGATGAAGCAGCTTTAGGTCATTTGTATAATGTTTAAAGGATGGTCAAGAGTTTAAGGTGATTCAAGACTTCGCCAAGTATTTGCTAGGTGTTTATTTGTAGATGACTTTTGGCAAACCCTTTTTCAAAATGTATGCTACTTCTATATTGTTGTGTGGTAAAGACATTTTATGTGGTCAAGCATTTATCTCCCTTCTTTGGGATGCATGCTTGTACATTTAGTTCATTCTAAGCAATGGAAGTAAAGACAGTTCATCCTTGTGGCTATGCAATGATCTAGATTCTATACACCACTGAACTTTCTTTAAGGTTGAGAAATTGTCAAAATTCCGTTATGTCACTAAATTTGTATCCTTTTGCTTAGTTTAAGCAAAAGCTCGATGGAGTTTCCAAGGGCTTAAGCATGCTTTGAGGTGTTCCCAAAAGAGCATTGGAAACTGGCATATATGGTTAATATGATGTAAATCTAGATGGATATGCATAAGTCCATCCAACTACTAGCTATTTTAGGTTTTGAGATTGTTATCAATTATGTGTTCCTTTAGGTTATTGATTGGAGTCCAACAACATAACATACTAGCAAAGAGATTACAACATCTCCAAGGGTGCTCTTTAAAGAGGTTATAGCATGTCCAAGGGTGCTCTTTAAAATAAAGAGCATCTTTTGTGTAATAAAAAGCATCTTAATGAATATTTAAATATAAAGAGTAAGATTTTATGCTCTTTATATTTTGCTCTTTATTTTACTTTTTCTCCATAAGTATTAATGATTTTAATTTCTCTTTCTTTTTTTTTATATATATTTTTGCTAATAGAAAAATAGAATTAAAAAATTAATTAATAAAGTATAAGAGAATTGTAATGGATTTGTTTAATTAAAATAAAGAGTGAGATATGGCTCTCCCAACATAGAGAGCCAAAATAACTCTTTATTTTATATTTAAAGAATAAAAAACTCATTAAACTCTTATTTTATGAAATGACTTTTTATAATAGAAAGTTAAACATATATAAAAAGTCTCTTGGAGATGCCCTTAGAATGTAAAAGTTATATTATCAAGTCATCCTTCTTTGTTTCATGTTAGGCGTTGTACCAGTGGTATCATAGAGATTGGAGAAGGTTCATAAAGATTTCGTCTGTTCTGTTTTTACATGTTCTTTCATGGGATTATGTTATCTACTCTCAATCAGACACTTACTGAAGTGGGAATCTAATCTTAGCTGATTTTTTGCACCCCCAGAAAACCAAATTCTCTTGCAGAGGATACATTCTTGTCTAAAGAAATAAAACCAAACCTAAGTTCTCTACTACTTGCATGCATACAGGAATAATGATTATTACAAATATTCAAGGTGGACTGGGGCCTCTTTTAGGATCTATTGGAAGTAATGCATAGTGCATCAAGCGGTTTTGGTGTTTGCATAAAAGGGATATGGATAATGCAGCTCAAACAAGGGAAGTGGATTATTTGAGCAACCAAGACTTTTAGGGTTTCTCATGGTGTGGATTTATGAAAGGTATTATTGGGAGTTGTGACTCATTTTCCAGATGCACTGCTTAGGGTAGCTGGGATGATGTCAGAAGTTTTAGGAGATCCTTGGCCTGGGAAGAAGAATATGGAGAATTCGCTAGACCTTTTGCTTGGGAAGAAGCTTTAAGATCTGACTTTCTAGAATTATCACATTTGATTGTCCTTAATGGATGTGGTCAGATTGATAAATCTTTATTGTGGCTACAAGACCTTAATTGGGAATGCTGGTATGACCTTTCAGTATTAGGAGAAAGAATCTCTAGGTTGTAGCTTCACTGCATAATTATTAGCTCAGAATCTCTAGGTTGTATCTTCATGCACAATTATTAGCTTTTCATATGTTCTACATATGAAAATTTGAGTGGAAGTGTCATGTTGTCTTTATACTGTCTTTGAAGTTAGAATCTATTACAAGTGCCTCATTTTGGCTAATTTGATGGTTATGTGCGTCTAAGCTGGAATTTGACCTGCTGATCCAGAGTGGGGCCAGTTTGTTTAGGGCTCAATTATACAAAGCCTAGAAGTTTCAGGACATCATGGCTGTTTTTCATCTGAAGAAAATAATTATTTGCACTTGAAAACTTGTTCTTCTAGATGTTATGAAAACAATTTCCTGAATTTGTTTTTAAGAATATTCTGGCATCACTTATAGTCCGTCTCAGTATTAGCTTGTATGCATTGATAGTCTTTGTTTATATTGATAGTTCTAAGTTGAGATATCATTCTTGTCTGCATGTTTGTACTGGCTTCTATGCTTGCAACAATGTTATACTTTATTGCCAATCTGTTCAGGTAATTACAATGGATAGTCTTGTGATTTTGACTGTCTTGACATTCTTTGACCAGAAAAATTTGTGGAATGCATGGGTAACAATCTCAGAACTGCGGCATTCTGTCACTCTTAAAAGAGTCAAGTTATTGTTGCTGAGACAAAAGTTGAAGCTAACCTCTATCCTTAAGGGACAAGTAAGATGCAAGAAATTTGCTTTACCTTTGTTAATATGAAGCCTGTTAGTTTTTCTACTAAACTAATTAAATTTAGCATCAATTATCTTTTAGCTTCTTTATTTTATTGTGAGGTTAATTAATGTTATTATATATGGAATATTTTAAGCTATTAGGTGTTGTAAACTGGAAAATATGTCAGAAATTATCAAAATGCACATATGTATAAAGGTTTCGCTATATTGCATGGACAAGTGAGAATTAGCTTATTGAAATTTAAATTTAGAACTAAATTCTTTGCCCAAAGTAGCACTTGCTTTGGACTTTATCTAGTTTTTGAATTTTGTGCAAATGTCATAGCTCATGATTGGTGCCTTCTACGTGGAATTTCTTCTTTCTAAGAATGTCCCTGGGTCTAGGATTTTCAAGCTTTTTGTTATGTGTTCAAACTTAAAGGAATCTGCATGATAGTATAGCTGTCATCATTTGCTTTTGGTGTATAATCTTGCAATAAAGAAATCTATACGTTTCTATATAGAAATCAAATTAATGTAGCTTGGATATGCGGAGAGGAGCGCAACATTTTGCGGATGGTAGATGTTTGCTCTTCAAATCACATCAGTCCTGTAGCTGTTGAATTTCAAATGATAATAAGCAGCATCTCTTTTGCCTTGATAATTGTAAACAAGCTGAAACCTCTCAATTTAGTCTGCAAAGTTCACCTGGTGAACCTTGACTTCAGTAAACTGCTAGAATGATCAACTTCCTTCAACATGTCGAGTTTTCTTGCAAATTTTAGTTTGGATTCATTTATTCACTTCTAACTTTATTTTGTTCGTGAAGTGTCAAGGGTCCAGATTCAGTATATGGTTTGCTTGCACTTTCTTTCTGCCCTCAAATGCCTAGGCATTATGGTCTTGACATAAAAGCAAATTTTGAAAATTAATTCTATAGGTATCAATGCAGGGAATCTCACTCTACTTAATGGGGAAGGAAGGCCCTTGAGAGTTTTCTTTTGTTGTGGCTAGATTGTCAATGTTTATCAGGTGCTATAGATCTTAGATGATGTTTTTCTTGATCAGTTTTCATGTTTCTTCGAATGTTAGCCATATAGTTCCTATATAAAGGGTCTTCAGTACCATAATCAGTATTGCTTATTAAACTGTTTCTAGATTGTTCATGTTCATTTGCTAAATAATTCAAAAATAATTTTAAATGGATATTATTTGCTGCAATTATATAGAAGCAGATGTGTATTTATATTTCTTTTCTTCTGGTCTTGCAGCTCTTCTCTTTTTCGTAGCTAAAACTTGCTGTGTTTGGTGAATGTAGATTACTTGTTTAGAAGAATGGTCTCTTCTGGATAGAGATCACTCGACTTCTTT